>NW_007579945.1:0-38049 GCF_000690725.1 Stegastes partitus
GCTCGGACCCTAAATATACAGACTAGTCTTTTAGCATCACTCTGAGACGGGATGTTCCTGATTTTGACAATATCACGTGGGTGAAAGAAGGCCGTCCTGCAGGCTGGTGTGAGTTCGAGGCCACATCCTGGTCAAAAATAACTCCAAGGTTCCTCACAGGCATCCAGAGGAACCATGTGGTTGTTTCTGAGGTGTTTTAAGCCAACATGAATGAGAAGCGAACACGGCAACATCTGCTGATGGAGATTTTGCATATGATCAAACGTTCCCTTCACCTCCACTGATTTTTGGCAACAGGGTTTGGATTTCATGCAGCCGGGTTTAGAATCCCAGAATGTTTCAGTGAAGAGTAACTGAACAATGTGACGATCCTGCCAGCTTCAATCAGCGCCTGTGTGTGTGTGGAGGTCAGAGAGAAAGCAGGGTTTGAACTCCTTTTTTTCATCTTTTATACATTTACTTACGTCACTTTTAATATATAGAAGTGAGAGCAACACAATGAACGCCTTTGGGGAAAGTCTGCCTTTTTACGTGTGGTTTTCCTGAGCAGCCGCAGCGGAATGTGGATCCTTAGAAATGCATGAACTTCATTGTATTAAATAACAATATGTCAACGCAAATGACATTTACTCCAAACTCAAAAGGCACAAGCTGACACTGGGAGCAAAAATGTTCCACAAGAAAGTTGGAAACCATAAATAAAGAGTTCAAAGTGAAGACAAAGAAGAAGAAGAAGATCACAGAGTGTTTCAGGATCGGATTCGGCGTCAACAACAACCTGTAGGTGCTCTTTAGGCATTCTTTAAGACTTCTGTCGCCTGAAGAGTCCTCTGCACACCCCAGAGTTCATGATGTCTATCGACGGATCCAAAAGAAGCAGCTCCACTCTGACACCTCCGAACTCAGAGCAGTCAGGTCGGAAGTCCTATTCTGGCTTTTTCCTCACCAACTTTCCACACGTCACATCCACGTAGGTTGAATCATCCAAAAATAACACGTCTCCACAAAGTGGCCGTTTTCTCCAGCAGATACGATCCCAGCTGTTTGGTTCTGTGAGCGTATGAATGGTTTCCACTGTGTCACTGTCCCTCTGCAGCCTCACATGTTGATTCTGTTTCCAGCTCTGCGTGAACCGACTTGTCTCTGCTTATTCTCATTGATCCCTGAAGCCCATCCTGCTGCTGCTTCTTGACTTTGCAACACATGTCCTTTAAAGTCGACAGCATTGACTGTGGAGTCGGGGTTGACCAAGATATTTTTTTCCTGATACTGATTATTAGTAATCAAAGAGGCTGATAACTGACATTTAAAACATTAAAACATCAGTAAAAATTTAAATCTTGGTGTTAAAATTTAGACAAAAACAAACTTCAGCATTAAAAAAAAAGTCTTTGCTTATTGTTTTGCATGTGTTTAATTAAAATAACTAACCTTCAGTGCTGATTGGTTATCACTGGTGTGAGCGGTGAACACAGATAAGCAGAGCATCAGAGTCGTGCATTTTAAAAGGACTTTATTTGATCAGAAATCAGTTTTAAAAAGCAACAATATCAATAATCTGAAAATGCAATAATCAACCGCACTGACATTTATTGAGCCAGACAGTGGAGAGTAAACAGGATGTTATGTTAATATCGATAGCTGACCTTTTCTCTGAGCTCACGTCACTTCTCTTTGGCATTTTTGCTGCTGCTGTTAACCAGGCGGCTCCACTGACAGTGTCCAGTTCACACAGAACCAGCCTGATGGGAACCAATATGTAGTTGAACAACCCTCTGAGCCAATCACTGCCATCAGGTGTTTCTGTAACTCTCAGTCAGACTTCTGCACCTGTTGACAGGTATTCTGGACCACTGCTCACCTGCTCATCAGCAAAGTGCTCTCATTGGTCCAGGACAGTTTTTTTTTTTTTTTTAAAGTGGGTTTTCTGAAGGTTTGTGAAGATGGAGTTTCTGTTTTTGCAGTTGAACTCTTCTACTGTACTTTTAACTTTCTTCATCTGACAGCTTGACTCGCTTGTTGCACGCACACAACATACGAAGACCTTATAAATATGACACGCTAACATTTGTACAAGTTTATGCAGCTATAACGATGATTAAATAAGTCAATCAGCGGTCACTGAGTCCGTCCTGTGCTCACCTTTGACTGTCTGGTTCGGTTCTGCTACCAAATCAGACATAAGGACAGTGAGGACTGCTGAGAGGATCATCGGTGCCCCCCTGCCCTCCCTCCAGGACCTGTACTCCTCCAGAGTGAGGGAAAGGGCAGGAAAAACCCTCACGGACCCCTTCCACCCCGGTCATCACCTCTTTGACCTGCTGCAGAACATCCCGGCACCGGAGCAGCTTCCTCCTTCAGGTCACATCCCTCATGAACAGTCAGTGGACCGCTGAAGGCTCTCCTCTGTGCATCACCATCACACGTGAAACTCCTCGACTTCAGGAGCAATATTGTTTCCTAATTTATTACTTGTCTTGTTTCTCTCCTCACACTATTCTTTATTTATGCAGTACTTTTATATTTTTCTCTTACATATTTTATTTGTAATTTCTTCGATCTAGGTTTCTATATTTAGTCCTTGTCTTGTTTTTGTTGACTCAGCTGACTCAGGGTGAAGGCAGGTTCACCTGGACAGGTAACCAGTCTATCACAGGGCTACACTTAGAGACAGACAACCAAGCACACTCACATTCACACCTACGGACAATTTACAATCACCAATTAACCTCAGCATGTTTCTGGACTGTGGGAGGAAGCCGGAGAACCCGGAGAGAACCCACGCTGCACGGGGAGAACATGGAGACTCCACGCAGGAAGATCCTCACCGGGACACGAACCGGCGACCTTCTCACTGCGAGGCAACGGGGCTAACCACTGCTCCACCTTCTGACTCAGCTGACAGGAAATTAATTGATAAACATTTGTCTAATAGTTTTGTGTCATTTCATGGTTCTGCCTTCACAAACGCAGTGAGGTGCTGCTTTTTGTTTGAACGATTTTAATACATTTGTTTTGAATGTCTTCTTAATTGTTTCGAGGTGTGAACCGCTGGCTGCACTGTGACGATGTTTGGGTAACTCTGATGGCAGCTCTGACCATTTCTATAGTTTTAAAAACTAAACAATTAACTGATAATTAACTGCCACAGCAGCAAACTCCTGCTTTAACATTATTATGATTGATTTTGTTGTGAATATGTTGATGTTTATTGTGTTGTTGTTGTTGGTGCTTTTAGTAATTTAATTTTTTAAAATAATTGTATTTCTTTGGGTAAAGGGGGCAGATAACATGAGATGATTCTTCTTTCTGCTCCCTTTCATTCAGTAGTTTGTGTCACATTTAATTGTTTTAACTCAATGAATGAAAGAAAAATTTAATTAACAATAAAAAAAAAATGTAGGAGAAACAATCTAATGATATAATAAACGTTTTTCTGATTATACCTACCGACATTATTTTAAGCAACATTTTTAATCATAAACTTTACAGCTTAACAGTATTGAACAGTGTGTCGTTAGTGCTTTTACCTAATTAAAGGATCTGAACGCTTCCTACGTCACTGTTTGTTTCACATTTTAACCAACACCCCGCTGCACATCATGTTGACTGAACTGACCCTTTAAGTTGGGTTCAGTGAGTTTTGCTCAGGGTAAAGACTTTTAACTGGGATGCTGACAGTCGGAGGTCGTGCTCAGCAGCCTGAAGGCAACACTGAGGGCTAAAAGGCCCCACGACCTGAGTCCTCACAGAGCTGACAGGAGCTGGATCCTGCAGTGGGAATCTCTGCTCTCTGCCCGTAAAGCCATCGTAGCTAGTGCACGCCAAAAAAGCTTCGTCTTCAGGAGGAAGTTATGTAAAAAATCTACTTTCATAACGGCTGCCGTGGCTCCGTGAGACCTGCTGGTGGTGCTGTGCTGCATTTATCAGCTGCTGCGAGGAAATGCAAATCCTGACTCCTTCTGCCCCCGAGATCAGACAAAAAGCATCACCTTAGACTGATCACACGTGTAACGGCCGACAACAGGAAGCTGCAAACACAAGGATCAGATAAAACATCACTTCCTGTCACATAAAGGAGGATTCTGATGATATGCAGCGAACAGCTTCCACTGAAATATCACCACAAAAACAAACAACTCACGTGTTTTATTTTAAAAATATACTTTAATACAACAGCTGCATATAAATATTAAAATATACATTATACAGGTGTACAGTACACTCACACAAAACAAAAACAAAAAATATTAGGCTTCTATTTGTACGGCACTTCTTGTATTTTCTTTTTTTTTGTTTCGTTTTGTTTGTTTTTTTTTCTCCATTTTTGTATTATTTTCTTAAAGGTTACTTACTGACGAAGGAGTTGTACATAAAGATGTGTTAATGTGTTAACAGGTCCAAAGTATTACTGTAGTAATGTGATTACTGGGTTACTGAAAGACAGACAGGAGGGGGAGGGGACGGGAGGAGGAGGAGGAGGAGGAGGAAGGATTGCTGTACAGTATATGACATGGCATTGTGGAATGTTTGCTCGTCTCTTGGTTTTCCTTTCCTCCCATCATTCAGCGTGTTTTCAGACAGATTAAAGAACCAGCAGGGATGTGATTATTCACTCTTTACTCTCTCCACAGGATTTCTCTTTTACCAAAGCATCGTTTCATATCTAATGAGACTTTTATCTTTTGTCCTTTTCCCGCTCATGTCAACGACCGGCCTTTGGTTTCGACTCGTCATAAGACAGAAACGACTGACTTGGTTTTGGTTGAAGCCGCGAGGTGCGTCTCAGCTGCCAGTTTATCATCATCATCATCATCATCATCATCATCATCATCACGTCTGCCAACACGGAGCCGAGCGTTTCAGACCCGCCGTTCACCCATCGGGCGCGTTTAAGTGTGTGTAGGTTCCAACACGACATCGTTCTGCTCTTGTGAGATTACACAAACGACAGATAGTGCATCGGTTGGTGAGATTTAGAGGTGCTGGTGGCAACAGTTTGGTTTCCAGTCCAAGCTGACTGGCTGTAGCTTCAATGGGAAGAGCAATACCAATCTTCTCATGTAACTCTCAGCAAGAACGTGAAAGAGAATATTCCCCACGATGCCGACGTAAATCCTTTAAACATTGAAACTACGGCATCTCACCGCCTGAACAAAAACTAATTAGGTTTGTTTATCTCTATTAATGCTACTCGCTGGTGATGCACCGATCCAGCCTCCTCTGTCCCACCTTATAGCATAATCTCTCTTAACATAATTATCTAATTCTGGCAGAACACGGTGGACCCATGTAGGACCGGGATGCTCGTGGTAAGAAGCTGATTAAGGAAATAGGTTTTCAGGGTCCGTAAGCAACCTTGTGGGTTTTTAAAACAGATTAATCTCTCTCAGAAAACAGATGTTAAGCTCCGTGATTTAAATGATACGGCGCGAGAGCCTCGACGATGAGCAAAACCCTACGAGGACCCGCAGGTTCTAAACCGACACCTTCCCCCCATCTGGCTGCTTCCCAGATGGAGGTTTCCAGGTCAGCGCCAGAGGAGACGAGGGCATCGGGATGCAGGCCGCCGCGGCAGACAGCAGCGACTGAAGTCCTCCTCTGCAGCTGTCAGAGTGCGACAGCGGGCTGAGGTGGTGGGGGGGCGGTGAGGGGATTAAAAGGTTTCGGATAAACTACTCAGGGGCCCCGGCTAAGTGCTGCTTCCCCGGCCTGCTCTGCCTGGAGGCCCGTCGCCTTTGAAACCGGAGAAGCCTAAGTGTCTCCAACAATGTGAGCAGTGGAGCAGAGTGGGGACGGGCACCCGCAGGTCAGCAGCGTCCCACCAGTGTAGGCTTACTGATGGGTCTATTCAGCGCCGCCAGGTCCACAACGCCTCGACGCCTGGTCCAAAAAAACCCCACCGCAGCCCCATGAACAGCCAGGGAAGCCTTCCTGCCTGCTCCAACACCGACTTCTCACAGATTTAAGACTTTGGGTGTCTTAACCCAAACACGTCTTTCTGTCAGATGTCAGATCTTTCCAGCCAGGACGCCAACAATCATCACTGATTATTCAGTCACATCTGAAAACGGTAGAAAACGAACTGAGAACCTTCCACAGATATTCAATTTACGACGATATAGAGAGAGAAAGGCGGCAGAAGTGGGACTGTTTGGTGAGTTCCCTGGTTAACTTTCCTCTCTGATGATCAGAATTGCTGCTGAATTTTTTCATGGTGTCTTTGCACTTCAAACATCCACTGGAAGCGTTTTAAAGCCGAGCGCCTCGGAGCACTACGTCCTTCAGCAGCTTCTTTTCCAATATCAATTACACTTTTCTTTTTTTTTTTTTACTGCGCTTTAAAAGCATATTGAACAGACATTTGCAGTGATTTTATTTTGTTCTGCCGACACGCGTCTTAATTACCGCACACAGCAGCAGCAGCAGCAGCAGCAGCATGCCATCCAGTCATTTTCTATCTGGAAACAATGTGCAGAGAAAGAGAAGAGAAAGCCTCCTCAAAGTCAGTAATGCATCATTAAATATGAAGTTTATGTCAGCGTCCAACCAACTGACACACATTCATCGGTGAATTTTATGCTTTCAGATCCAGTGTGAGCCGTTTGTGGTCTTGCATCCGGTGGACATTTGCACACAGGAAACAGTGGCTGTCCTCCCTGTTCATGAGCAGCCTCACCAACAACACCTAAAGCAGACTGTGAGCTAAATCTGTGTATATGTGACAGTGGGAGTGCAGGTCAGGTGGATCCAGCTTTTACCACGAAGACAGAGCTCGATACAAAAACTTTCTCTTTCTCAGAAAAACCCGGCGACCACATCAGAGCCGGGCTGCTGTTTACTTCCCTCCGTCTCCAGCAGACGGTGACACCCAACGAGGAAGTAGCTCAGATAAGAATCGTCCAGTTTATGCAGAGTCACTGTCCATATTAGGTCAGAGCGGGACAGATTTATAAGCTGAGAGAATGAGTTTTGTATTCTTTAAGCCTCAGCTGCTCCTTGTTTGACCCGAGCCAGACTCGCGCCGTCATGACAGCAGCTACAGAGAAGTGACCCAACAGCTGACGTCTTTGGGTCATTTCAGTTTCTGCCTCCGGCTTCCAGGTGCACATAAACACAGACTTTTCTGGGAAACTGAATCAGGAATGTGAGCAGAGACGAGTGACCTTGCCAAGACCGGCCACTCCCCATTAAAGCTTTACTGTTAAAGGGATATTCCATGTTTTTAAACATGTTTTCCCCCATAGAGGGCGAATGCTACAGTACCGCTCGTGGCTCGTGTACGAGCTCGCGAGTTGCGTTAAATCCGGCATCATGTCTTGTTTGCTGTTTGGATCTGAGGCAGGAACTCACTGTGTCACAACAGTTTTCTCTTCAGTTCAGTTTTTGGCATATAGATGAATGTACACAGCAGATGGTGTGTTGTGTTACATAACGCCGCTTCGGAGGAAGGAAAATATCTGGACAAACTTGTGCATTCAAAGGGGAATCTCTCTTAAACCCAAAGACCTCCTCGTCCTGGTTTGACACGACAGATGGGTTGTACGACACTTTAAACCTCGGCGATATGTGCAGTTGTTTTCTGCTGTTTCGTCTCTTTCTGTTTTTTTCTTTCTGTTGCACAAGCTGTTGCCAGTGCGAGATCCTGTGACTCGGCTGGCAGCATCGCCAGCTTCCTAACCCTCCAGAGGAAGCGGGAGGAGGGAGGTGAGCACGTCTCAGCACAGCGGCGGCAGCAGCAGGGAAAGTGTAGCGCACACCTTTAACAAGCTCAGAGTTCTCCTCTTCCGGCTGCAGCGAGCTTGTCCTAGATCATCCGTCTTTCTTCTCTGTAAAATGATCGCATGAAAACCCGATCAGGTTTCTGTGGTAATGCTTAAGAGGTGACATCAGAGCCTCCTGCTGTTGCATCTTCATTTTTTTTTTTTTTTGCAAAGCCGCAGACTATCTGTGTTTGGCATCAGAGCTTAAGAGCTCCGGTCACCAGCGGCAGAACTCCACGATAAAACCTTTCCAGCTGAGCAACAGGAATCTTGTGTTTACAGTACAGCTTCATAGTGATGATGAGCAACATTTCCCAGAATGAACGATAGAGAAACTGAAGTGGAGCGCCGCCGAACACCCCAGCAGTCCACAGCTTTCGAAATGACCACGAGCGAGACCTCCAGGACGTGAAGGTTCAAGGTTAACTCCTCCTCCTCTCCTGGCTGAAACAGGAAATGGATTTTCCATAGGAGGAGAACAGTGTGTTATAGAACAGCAGCTTTGGAACGCAGCCCAGATGGGAGCCCGTCAAGGTTGAAAAACAAAAGGGAATTGCCTAGCTAGCAGCCACTCCTCCATGTATGTTTCCCAGAGATGATGTTCACAGAAACTAGCTACTGTTTCCATGTGTAAGTTCAATGTGAAAGGAAAATATTTTGGCTCACTGTTTTTTGGCTGAATAAGTGATAATATCCTACACAAGCCTGCGTTTTTTTTTTTCTTCTCCCTTCCAGCTAAAGTCAAGTGAGGCCAAGCTTGGAGCAGTAGTCATGGGTTACCTTGTAATTGGATTTAAGATCAGGCATAATAACACAGGTCCCTGTGGCTTTAAGCTCCAGGCACTTTAGAAAGGCGTCATTATGCAAACAAACTGCCTATTACAACAGGACGTGCTCGCAGGCCAAAACCCAGTCAGCAGTTACTGCCTGATGCCTCCACACAGGTTTGCATTGCTTTTTAAAAAAAAAAAAATCAACATATAGTAGCACCATACTGCAACAAACCGAAACCACCAGTCGGTCACAAAGCGCTGGGCGCCCTCGAGTCTGTCAATCAATATCTGTCTTTAGAAAAAGGTGCCAAGAGTCTTTTTTTTTTTTTCTCTTTTGGAGGATCTGAAGCCCTCTTTGAAGGTGCTTGGTTGCTCTTACCACAGTGCAATTCAAAGGGTCCTTGACTTTTTTTTTATGTCCAACAATATTTAGAGAGCGTGGACAGGTTGGTCTACAGCTTCAAGCAAAGACCACAGAAGAAAGGCAGATTTCAAAACGCTCAAGACTGACACCCACTTTGTGGGCTGTGGCATTGCCAAATAACAACAAAACCATTAAAAAAAAACAACAAAAAAACAAATTAGACTTATTTGCTGTCTAGACCTACAAGTGTTTTTCTCTATTTGTCATTGCAATTCAGGAAGTTGCGCTACATAATCAGGTCAGGGGTTGAGGAGAGGGCTCGGGGAAGGCATTGAGGACACTTCCCTTTTGTGGGTAAACGTAAAGCCACTGCAGATAAGCTAAAGGAGCACCAGGCTGCAGAGCTGGAAGGCTGACCCAAAAGTGACCCGTCAGCCCTTTCCTTTCTGCCAAACCACGGCCTGGCGGGTCTGTGATGGAAGTGCATTTAAATGAATCAATGGAGTCTATTCTGTTAATATCGTCTTTGAAGAATGCATGCGGGTGAACATGACAACAATCAAAGCGTTTCAGTCACTCTATGCCTCACTCTGCAAAACTCAGTGATGTGTTCATGGCTGGCAGCATCTGGAGCAGTGAGAGGTTTTGGTGTCCGAGTGGTTCAGCAACATCAGGAATCTTTGGTCAGTTTGGATTAAGGTGCAGTTTCCTCTTTCGTTTTTAACTTTGCTTACATTTTGATGGGGGGTGAAGGGGATGTTAAAGAAGGTCTATTAAAGCTCCGAGGACTTTTCCACAACATGCAGGCTGTTGTCTGCGCTGGTCTGACATCAGGACTCGATCGTTTGTTGTGTGTCACAACACTTACTGACATTTCAGATGCCAATGCAATCCAAATGGTATGCAGTGCTTCTGCAGGAGCCCAGCCAAACAAAAAAAAACAAAAAACACACACCCGCTTCTTTGTTTTCCAGGCCTGGGCTCCTCCCACTTCCTTATTTTAGAACTTCCTCTATCCTCAAATGCCCCCTCGCCCTCAGCTCACTACCGGTCCCCTGCCGACAACTACGACCATCTACAAAACAGTGCAATGTCTATTCATAGGCACAATGGGATACAAATACAGCACACGGAGGGAAAGAGGAACACTATACACGCTCATACAGTATGTTACACGCACACACACACACACACACACACACACACGCACACACACACACACACACAGACAGAACACAGAACACGGAGACATCAGCAGCAGCAGCAGCAGCTCTGGCCTGGTGGTGGTTGTGGTGCAGCCTGCAGAGACAGAGCGGTGAAGACGGCTGCTGTTTGGAGGGCCGACGGGAGAGGACCAGGAGCAAGGTGGCAATTTACTGCCATTTTGTTTAGGCTACTCCTTCCTCCTCTTCCTCCTCCTCCTCCTCCTCCTCCTTCTTCCTCTTTCCCAGCCTCTCCACCTCCCCATCTCTTCGCTCTTGATGTGTGCGACATGAGAGTGGAGAGGCTGCGGGGGTGGTGGTGGTGGTGGGGGAGCTTGGTCGGGTCGGGTCAGGTGGTGCTGGGAGGGGAGGGCGCCGAGGAAGACGAGGTGGGTTTACCCGGCCGCCTCGTCTCCTCCCTGCGGGGGCTCTTTGCGCTGGTTCTGACCGCCCGCGCTCGCAGCCAAAATCCTCTGCACAAAGTCTTTGGTCCGCCCAGCGACCAAGGGACCTGAAGTCATCGTGAAAGTAAAATTAGGCAGAGTGACGGAAAGGAAGGGACGAGACAGAAATAACTCCTGAAGCAAAAACAAAACTTGAGGGGAAAATGTGACAGAATACAGCTAAACCATGTCAGTGGACAGAAATCAGAAACAAAAAGAGAAACATCCCACATTTTAAAACCATATCATAGAGTTTTTATGGCACATATCATGTAAGATTATTCACTACACTTGCTTCAGACGCCTATATTCACCGCTGGAACTGCGTCTCCTCAGCGAACACGGTGTAGCTAACATGTTCGTGTGGTCAGCCGTGACAGTAAAGCATCTCAAACTTGCTAACTGCTAATTTGTGGCGTTTCTCACCGCTGGACTCTCTGAGGATGTCTTCCAGGCGTTGGGTCATCCCTCGTTCGTCCGTGTCCTCTTCCTCGCTGCTCTCCACCCGTCGTCTGATCACCTCTTTAATCCGCAGCAGAGCCCCCAGCAGGTTTTCTGGAATGGAAATAAAGATCAGCGCCAGAGGGTGAGAAAGACGACACCAGAACTGGAATTCTTTATCTGAAAGTTGACGGAGAACACTTGCAATGTGGTGCAGAAGTCTGACTGAGAGTTACAGGAAACACCTGATTGGCTCAGAGGGTTGTTCAGCTACATATTCCATCAGGCTGGTTTGCTTGTTTTTTAAAATATTTCTGTTGAACCACAATTCAAAAACAACCTCATGATGTTCATTACGTTTTTATTTATTATTACTTTTGTCAATTTCAACTTATTTCGCTGTTTCTTTAATGGGAGGCTGTGAACACATCTGAGGACGACTGTAAGGTTCAGATTAAGATGCTTTTATTATCAGTGGAAACACAATGAAATCCTGTTGGCATCCGTCTCTTACAGTAACAGTGTGAGTCACAGTGGCCACGTTAATGATTAGGACTGTTTTTTCCCAACAACACAGGACGTAGATAAAGAACGCAGAGGAAAACAAAAGTGAAAGTAACCTTAAACAAGTTCAGACTGAAAGGAGTGAAAGTGAAATAAGAGCAGCGGCGGCTCAAAGGTCAGACAAGCCGGCTCGTGACTTGTCCCTCCTTCGTTACTGACATTACATCATGAGAGCGTTAACCCCCTAACTGCCCCGTGGGACGACACACATCAGACTGGGGCTGCACGGGGCAGCTGCTTTCCTGGTAAAGTAAAAATGGCGACATAGGCTGCATTACACACGGCTGCAACAAACTGAGGCAGTTGTTTGCAGACAAACCTTGAAGAAGACGCAAAACTTTGATCATCTATGACGGAGAGAATTCTTCAAGAGCTGGTTTCAACGGGGCAAGCTGCAGATATTCGTGCATGTCAGCTAGTGTTGCTAATGTTTCACGCTTTTCACAGCAGAGGACAACACGTACAGGCGGTCGGTCCTGCAAGTTGCATTTTTGCGAGTCAAAAACCACCTCGAGCAAGCCTACAAACTTTTGTTGTTTTTTCAAAATATGTTCAGAACAACAGATGAACCCGATCAGCCACTGGTGTCGGTAGAAATGATATGATCACACGGCAAATAATTTAGCAGAGAAACCAACAGACCCAACATTCATGATATGCAGCTCCTGAGTCTGTGTAACTGAATAATTAATTGAAAGGGGTGCGTTCAAGGTAACAGCAGTGTGGAGCTCAATCAGTGAGCTCATTCATTATGTGGAGAAACAGGAGTCATTCAGGTGGCCCTTATGTACGGATGAAGCCAGCACGTGTTGCATGTGCAGCTCTCTCTGAAAACCCGACGAAGACGGCTCGTTCCAGACACTGTTCAGAAGAACAGTGTGCTTTTTTAAGTTATTTTTTGGCCTTTTGTTCCTTTATTTGATCGAACAGTGGAGAAGGGGGACAGGAACGTGGGGAGAAGAATGAACTGCAGCAAAGTGTCATGAGCCGGGTTCGGACTCGCTACCAGACTGCGTCCGGGACTTGTAGCCCCTGTACACGGGACACCAGCTTGACCGAGTGAGCCATCGCGGTGTCCCAGAACAGCGTGCTTTAATTAAAACGTTGATCGGAGAGAGGAAAACGTATAAAGTCGTGCAGAAAATGACAGGCTGCTCAGCTAAAGTGATCTCCAGTGTTTGGAAAGGGAAAGCAAAACCAGAGAGACCATTCGAATGGACCGAACAGGAGCCAGAACGGCAAAGACTCAGCCAACGATCAGCTCCAGGGAGATCAAAGATGGTCTGAAGCTACCTGTGACAATTAGAAGACGCTTGTGAGAGGCTAATCTATCGGCATGAAGCCCCCGCAAAGTCCCACTGTTAAATAAAAGATGTGCTGAAGAGGATACAAAGAACACATCGACTGGCCTAAAAACAAATGGAGAAACGTTTTGTGGACTGATGAGGGTGTTCTTTTTGGGTTCAAGGGCCACAGACAGTCTGTCAGACGACCCCCCAAACACTGAATCCAAGCCACAGTTCACTGTGAAGACGGTGAAGCAGGGTGGCGGAAGCATCATGATGTCGTATACATGGATCAATTTGCTTTTATCAGAATACTTGAAGAGGTCGTGCTGCCTCATGCTGACGAGGAAATGCCCCTGAAATGGGCGTTTCAACAACACAACGAGCCCAAACACACCAGTCAGCGAGCAGCATCTTGGTTCCAGACCAACAAAACGAAGGCTCTGGAGTGGCCAGACCTTAATCCAACAGAAAACTTGTGGGGTGTCTGAAGCCAAACCAAGAAATGCAGAGGAGCTGTGGAAGGCTGTCAGATCATCTGGTCACAGGTGTCACAAGTTGGTCGACTCCATGCAGCACAGATGTCAAGCAGTTCTCAAAAACAGTGGATATATAATTAAATATTAGTTTCACAGGAAGGCTAAATCTTAACATTTTGTTCAGTTTATTGAGTAAATATTTGAGTTTGTAATGAAAAATGCAAACATTTATATATCAGAATTCATTCATTTTCTGTAAAGTATTTAAATACTGATGCATTTTTCTTTTGATGTAAAATATAATGTGCAGCGTTCCCATGAATGGAAATGAAAATATTTTAAGGCTTTACTCACGTTTTAAAACACACTGCTGTTATTTTAAACACAACTGTATATATTTATATGTTTTGTTTCAATGCAACACTTCAAAACGCACAAACGAATCTCTTACAGGCTAATTAGTTGATAATTATTATTAACTGATGCACACAAAATTGATCAGCAACTATCTGGAGAACTATTTTAATTGTTTCTGTCATTTCTAGCGAGCAGTTCTGTCCAGATTGTAAACAGTATTTTCCAGCGTGGCAGGTTTTGTTTCTCGCTCTGCACATTTCTACATGAGCCGCGCGTCTCTCCACAACATGTAAATGGTTCGAGGCTTCAGCTCCGACGCTGGAGGTGTGAATCATCGGCGCATCCTGTGATCCTCCTCCTGTGAGGTCACGTGACCCGATGGTGCCGTGACACCCCTTCTGTCAGCGCGCATTATTCTCGTATTGATGTGATTTCTCTTTTGTCCAGCTCTCGTCTCAGCGGGGAGCCTGAGTGTGTGTGGGCGACGGACCACAGTGGGTCTGACCAGCTGCCCCCCTACCAAGTTTCTATAACACACACACACACACACACACACACACACACACACAGACACACACACACACACACAAAGTCTGGAGGCTTCTGAGCAGCGGCACGATGCCAAAGTTCTATTTGTTTGAAGTTTCCTGTTGAATCCGCGCTAAGTATGTAAAGTGTGTTTTGTATAGATGCAAATCGCAGTGATGGGAAGAGAGAGAGAGAGGACAGCCAGTGAATGGGAGAGAATATTTATTAAAAAAAAAAAAGGAGTCGCGCGAGGAGACGAGGGAGAGGAGGGGAAAGAGGAAGCAAGGGAATGTGTGAGGTTAAGCCCTGTGTGTTTTGGCTTCCTGCCAGGAGGACAAAAAATTTGTGGGAGCCACAACTAAAGCCTTTGCAGTGAAATGTTGGGCCAGGATCAGGAATGACTGGAATGCTAAAAAATTGGGAGAAGAAAAGGACAAAGCGAGTTGGGTGCTGGTTAGGTTGGAATTCAAAGAGGTGGAACCGAGGAGGAGGAGGAGGAGGAGGAGGAGGTAGGCAGGACTCGGCTGACAGATTTGGCAGAGTCGAGGTGTTGATTATCGGGAAAGAGGTGACTTCACACTTCTCAGGTTTTTCCTCCGAGTGTTTACATGCTCCTCGGCGGTCTTGTTACTATCAGCTTTCTGCGTGACACCGGTTTCTTAAACAGAGCATCGTCGGAGTGCCTCCAAAAGATGGTTTTCTCAGTCGTTTAGCTTGATTTGTAGTTTGTGTTTTTTCCTTCTATACTGTGGAGCTGCTAGAACACGTTGGCTTTACCGCTCTGCAGTTATTTGCTGTAGAAGCCATTAGTCTCTGTTGTGACTTTCATTCTCGATTAGTTTAACTGCTGCTGTGCTTAAAAACACATTTGATCAGTCAGTCAAACATCATGTAAGCGACTGCCACACTTCAGCTTTTGTAGATTTACACTGATGTCTGCACCCATCTGCCTGCTGATAGACGAATCGTGCAACGCTCATCATCTTCTGCGTCTGCTCTGCATCTTCTCCATTCATGTGGATGTTACTTCGACACTTCCCACCCCCCGAGAACATTGTTGCAGACCGAGCGCATCCCCCCATGGCAACGGCACTCCCGGGCGATAGCCGCCTCCCCCGGCAGCACAACGCTTCCCGCCACTCAACAAAAAGTGCTCAGAAACGACTCCAGGAGCATGACAAAGAGCCAGAGCCATCCTATCGAGCATCTGCGGGATGCCCACCCTGCAACCCACAAGACTCAAAGCTGCCAACGTCCCGGGGCCAGACGCACCAGGACGCCCCCCTGAGGTCCCGTGTCCATGCCCAAATGGGTCGGAGCTGTTTTGGTAGAACAACAACATTAAATGTTGTAGGTTCCACAGCTTCTCCTACAAACAGGCCAACGTTATACTTTGTTCAGCTTTAAAAACACAATCCGAGTGATGTCATCGACCGCAGTCCTGACAGTCTGTCTGCAGCACGAGGGCGGTCACGCGTGTGTTCATGTGCAGAACATGTGGATGCTGACCGACTGTGCATGTATGGAGTCCTCTAAGCGGACTAGAAGGCAGTACAATAACAGGAACTACACGTCCACGGTGTCCCAGCTTCACCGTTCTGTTGGAGCGACGACATCCAGACAGTCACTTCTACCTTATTGTTCCTCAGACAAACCCGCCACAGAGGTGACGGGGACTGGGAGCTACACTAACAGCAGGTTTATAAACAGGACAGGACTGGCCGAGATCGAACGGCAAATGACACGGTGTACTTTTCCCAACCTCAGACAGACGACGCAGAGGAACACTTAAATCATCATCAGGTTGAGTCCTGAGCTCCATCACGGCTGTCCGGATTTATTTCACCGTCCAACTCTGATGCTTTGAAGTCGCACCAAGTTTTTTATTAGGAAGATTTTTTGTTTTTTAGTTTCAGTGTCACAGCAGGATTTTTGCAACATCAGCCTCATTTCTGTGGATGCGTTCCCATAACTACATACAGAACATGACCTCATTAAAGGAACTATCAGAACCATGTTGCTCATTGAATCAGTGACTGTAGCTTCATGACTTGTGTCGTGTTGAAAATAACGCAGACGTGTCACCAGGTCTAACTCAGCGCTCACCATGATGTACGTTATTAGATAACTCAGCATCTATGACTCTGACTGGGGGCTACACGGCGGCTCAGTGGGTAGCACCGCTGCCTCGCGTCCCGGTGAGGACACCCGGGATCTTTCTGTCTCCATGTTCTCCCCGTGCAGCGTGGGTTCTCTCCGGGTTCTCCGGCTTCCTCCCACAGTCCAGAAACATGCTGAGGTTAATTGGTGATTGTAAATTGTCCGTAGGTGTGGATGTGAGTGTGCTTGGTTGTCTGTCTCTAAGTGTAGCCCTGTGATAGACTGGTTACCTGTCCAGGTGAACCTGCCTTCACCCTGAGTCAGCTGGGATAGACTCCAGCCCCCCACCACCCTAGTGAGGATTAAGGTGTATAGATGATGGACGGATGGACTCTGACCGTGCCTGACGATAAGGCCCGTCTCGGTGATTGTACAGAACACTGCCCACAAAAAGCTGTTCAGTTCATCCTTAAATTTGAATTTCACAGCCCTACTCTACAAACCATACTGCGTTTGCTGCCTTTAAAGCCATCATCACTTTGAAGGAATGTTCTTTTTCGTGCCCACAGCTTTGACAAGTTCAACGCATCGAGTGACGATCAGCCGTGCTAGCGTGGTGAACCAAAAGACACCAAAAGCTGCGTAAATGACAGCATCCAAACTGGGTATTCTAATTGTCACAACAAACACAGACCACTTCAGACAACAGATGTCACAGCTCAACGACATCCTCAAAGACCTGCTGGAGAACATCTTCTATTTTTTGTTTCCTGGCACTGTGATGCGCTCTGCAGTAAATTTACCATTTAATGTGATATTTCATGCAATATTCCATTAAAGTCTAATCATTTCTTGTGCTGTTAGCAGAGAGGTGCTATTTCAGGCATAGCGAACCTTCAGTATCACACACCGCGGGGAACCCGGTTCAGAACATTTGAGGGGATCGGTTAGTAAAGCAATCGCGTCAATGAGCCGAATTCAAACCTTTCATATCTACACTGTCGCCCATAAAGTTGGAGTATGTTTTCAGACACGTTCCTCTTTTTATTTTTATTCATACACATCACTTCTGACCAGGTGCAGTGATGACACACTGAGTCCCAGTTACCAGGTGAAACAAATTCTGACTTCATGATCTGACTGAAGACTGTTGACTCCATCAACCAGCTGGTGGACAGTACGCCACGGTGTCTTAACACATTGGAAGAGCAATATTGGATATGAATATATGTGTCGAATATGTGCTTCCTGTTATATGACCAAGGTAGAAAAACTGAAACAAAACCCTTCATCTATTTGTTCATTAACCCCCAATTTAGTTCAAGCTTGAACACAGTTTGTAAAAGTTAACTGTGGTTTAATTTGTACTGTTATACATTGTGATATCAATAAAGTTTTGCTTTATCTATCAAGAATAAATTGTCACAATCATTTCATGAGAAGAGGTAAAAAAAAAAAAAATTCCAACTTTATGAGCAGCAGCGTATTTTATAAATCCACACAATCAGGATGAAGCGTCTCTTTTGAGTTCTTGGAAAATCTTAGATTAAGTCCTTCAACATGAAAATCATCACAATGGGAAGAAGCTACTGTACGAGTGTGGTACTGACCGTACTCCTGGTTGAGCCCCCACAGCTTGATCTTGTTGGCTTCGTGCTGGGCCTTCTTCTTCAGCCGGCAGGCCCTGAGAACAGAGGAAAATAAAACACCGTCATTCTCTGGAACAGGAAACTCCGCTCTAGTATTCCCGTTCTCCACATGATCCTGTTACGGAGTCGGCCGGCTCACACTGAGAGCAGCTGGAGAGCGATGAGTGGAGGATGTATTTCCAAACTGTGAGGGAGATTGACTGGAAACCTCCCTCACCCCTCCGAAGCACCATTTGACACCGCCGCACTGAAGGGATACGGCCGGTTTTGGTTTCAGAGTTTTAAAAAAAGGCAGCTGAGAGTAAAACAATCAATGCATGTTAAATATTAATGCGTCTCACGGGGACTATTCTTTGCAGAGAATTTCTCTTTTCCTGCAGCTGTGAGTCAGCTAAATGAAAGTTGGTGAAACTAAATACTTGCAGGTCAGTAGTGCTGGACAGAAAATTTCCTGCGTGTTTCTCCACATGTTGGGTTCTGCCTCTGCCAGGTTTTTTTCTTCCAGTACCACAGTCCCTGCTGGTTTGAGGAGGATGTGGACGACCACACAGCAACCAAACCGTTGCGGGGATGGGACTGACAAAAGCACTGAGGGTGTTCCAACATGTGCTGCAAGGTTTTTAGATTTGTATATGCGATAGTGCAGGTAGAGTGTCTGAAACAGTCACTGTTCTCCATGCAAATCTAAAAATAGCCCCCACAGAAGCCATGCTGTTCATTGTGATGGATTACCTGCAGCTGCAAATTGATTTAATTGGTGCACTGAATGTAAAGAAACCAGTGGCTGCCTGAGGGTTGGAAAAATACTATCGCCAAGTTAAAAGCTTCAGCGACTTGCATGGCTACGGAAAACAGGGTCTAGGGTCTGTAAGATACCTGGAAGCCGATGCAAACCATCACCTTCTTTAACAAATCCCATAATGGAAGCAAGCTCACTGTGTCTTTGGGAAAACAATGACATGGCAGCCACACGGCAGTGTCACTGTGCTGAGGACAACGCTGCAGGGCGAAATTATACAACATTTGGAAGCTCCATGACTGATTTAATTCATTACCTTTATAGGAATAAAGTTTGCTTATTTGCTGTCTCAACAGGAGTCACTGCATTTGTCATTTCACAAAGAAGCTGCAAAAGTTCTGCACAGACTTATCCACAGGTTACGGACGTTCGGGTGAAGTTAAAGGTGGAGTACGCGAGTCTGATCTAACACACTTTTTGTCCCCAGCTGTGTGTTCTGTGTGCGCACCGGAAAACAAAATCCAGTGTTTGTACGCAGTCCGAGCCGCTTTATTTCTATAAATGAGAAACAAGGGGGCTCAGACTGATTTACGTACCACTGTTGTGTGCATTACAGAAACAGGAGTAAAGAGGAGTGTAGAAGAGACGGGAAAGCAGTGGGAGCAAGAGAGATGGTAAATCTGACAGATGCTAACTATGTACATGACCAAATATGAGCCATAGACTGCATATAAAAGGTGGACGCAGCGGGCTGTGGGATGCCACTGTGAAACCTCACGTTTGAAATTGCCATCTGGGTCTTCTGAAACCGGACGTAAGAGGTGAGGAGTGGACCTGACGGACAGCTCAAGGACACACAGGGGATACGACCCGTCAATCACAATGACTGACAGACAGATGTTCGCAACCAGAGGAGTCGCCCTCTGCTGAATATTACAAATGGTAAATGGTCTGCACTTATATAGCGCTTTACGATGTGTTTCTCATTCACACACATTCATACACCAGTGGCCACAGAGCTGCCATGCAAGCTGCTGCCTGCCATCGGGAGCAGCTTCAGGTTCAGTGTCCACGTCGACTCACTTTCCAGACCTGGAGGCTACATCCACCCTTTATGACAGTCTATGATATCAGTGATCTTCCTCCATCTCTCTACTACACACAGTTGCGTTACCGAACAAAAAACACACCTTGTGCTCAGTAAAGACACATGTTCAAGTTGTGCTCAACCGGATTTAAGTCAAAGGCTTGAAACAAGGGGAAACTGTTAGCTTCCATTAAAAAAAAAAAACACTTCCTCATCTCCATACATTTTTTTTGCAGAGTTGAAGCTGTTTGGTGTACCTTTGATGGAGCAGGAGAAGGGGCAGATTGTTTTTTAAGATCATTTTGACATATCTAACAGGATGAAAGAGAGGGCTGTGACACGCAGCACAGGTCCTCGGTTACAGTTATGCAGCATGCAGTGTAGCCATTCAGCTACCAGGGCGGCTGTGGCTCAAGTGCTAGAACGGGTTGTCCTTCAATCACAAGGCTGGCGGTCCTGCCCCTCCTGTCCTTGGGCAAGAACCCGAAGTTGCTCCCAATGGCAGGCAGCACCTTGCATGGCAGCTCTGTCACCACTGGTGTATGAATGGGTGAATGAGAAACACATCGTAGAGCGCTTTGAGTAGAAAAGCGCTACGTAAGTGAGACCATTTACTCTGATGGAACACTTTCTACCTACATCCAGTCTCTCTGCTAAGCTAAGCTAAATGAAAAGCTAATAAAATGACTGTAATAAAAAAAAAAAAAGTAGACGTGGATGCCCTGTAAACCTGCTATTTCAAATCTCATTTTAATTATTTTATGCCTTTATTTTTGAGAGGTAGCTGATGAGAGGCGGGGAAATGGGAAACGGGGGATGACATGCGTGAGGAATCGAGCCCAGGTTACTGAAGTAAGGACTTTGTGCATTTGCTCCACCTGATGAGCTATCGGTGCACCCGAAGATTAAACCTCAAAGCACGACTGAGTTAAACAGTCTTGGTACTGAGCACGCAGAGGTAAAACTGATATCATTCTGCTCGTGTAACCCTCACAAACAAAGTGGACAGTTGTTTCCAAAATGATGGGCTGTTAAGACGAGTCAGCGGGTCAGCGGGTGTTTTTCCTCCGCGCCGCCCGGACGCCCTGGGCAGCTTGTTTTTGGACACAATTGGGGGAAAAGAAAGCGAGGGAAGGTCTGGAGGCGGTCAGGATAATCCCACGGCTGACACTGACCCGGCAGCCGCAAGCATGACAATATAAAGAAGTGAATCTTCACACATGAAATTCCTGCATATCAAACGCGAGCATGAACTCAGTCGCGTTACGGTACGAGTGAAATCCAAACTTCCTCCTCTCCCCTCGCTGCTTCTCCTTTTATCTTTTTAGTCTTTCCTCTGAATCTTTTTTTTTTTTTTCCCGTGTCAACTTTCTATTTGATGGTGTGTTTGTGTCGTGTTTAATATATGTTTGGAATAACAAGATATTCCCAAAGTCCCTCTCCTCTTTTAAACTGCCTGTAATAATGTCCTGAATTCTCAATCCTCCCCCTCCCTCCCTGCGCAGATGAACTTTATATGACCCATCTTTTCCTCCACATCTAACTCCTTGTCTGCCTCCTCAATCCTGCCTGATTTCCTCCCATTCAGCTTGTCATCCTGCTTTCTTCCATCTCACTCCGTCTGCTGCTTTCCTCTGCATCCCTCCGTCCTTCCTTCACTCATTCTTTCAATGTCCGAGGTAAACTCATTAAAAAGAGCAGATCAGCTGAAAGACACACCCGTGAGCTACCTTCTTAAATCACTGGTGTTGTATGTCTAATTCTTGGGAGACATATTCAAAGTGAATTCAAAATGTACAGAAGCACATTATGGCAGCATCTTCTGAGGTGGGTTTTTAAAGGTCATCTGCTCTGTTGCATGCTGTGCTGAAGAGCTGAAATCAAATCTTTCCTGACATGTCAAAACAACAGCGAACGGCACCGGGCAGACTCATTTCCTTAGATTTTCGATCAAATGAATTTAACTAATGCCGTAAACTCCACACAGATGTTTTTCTCAGCGTATTATTCTCTGTCCATGGCCTGCGGAAACGGTATTAGAGGGTCAACCATTAAATGCACAGCATATTTGAAAACCAATCTCGACAAGGCTAAAGACTGCACATACTAAACCACAGAGCCCTGCAGGATCGTCTTTTCTGCCAACTATTTTAAAAACACAGAAAACCTCTCAAAATTCCCACTCACGCCTGACAAATCAATAACAGAAAGTTTCCGGGGCTCTGACTTAAGCGCAGAAGATGTAGGATGGTGGTAAAAAGGCAACGCGGTACCTAGAGGCCAGCTTGTTCTTCTCCTTGCGGGACCGGGCTCGAGCCACGGCGGGCAGGTCGTTGACCGGACCCATGCCGTCGATGGCAGCGTTGAGCTTCTGCAGCTGCTCCCCGATGTTGTGGAGCTTCTGGGGGTTCGGCGTCAGGTCGCTGGCGTCGGTTTTGCGTGCTTTGCGGCGCCCTTTCTTGCCTAAACAAAAGAACAGTAGAATGAACTCGGTGCCTATCTGTAAAAAATCTCACCGCTTCTTGGTTTTATAAACCCACCAACGCGAGTCCAAAATCACGCCGTGCAGACAAATATCATGTCCTCAAATGTATTCATAGCCTCTCATTAGAGAAGGAAAAAAACAGCGAAATAAGTTGAAATTGACAAAAACACGCAAGCATGATGGCACCTGTGAACTAACATGTAGCTGAACAACCCTCTGAGCCAATCACTGCCATCAGGTGTTTCTGTAACTCTCAGTCAGACTTGTGCACCTGTTGACAGGTATTCTGGACCACTGCTCATCAGCAAAGGCCTCTCATTGGTCCACTGCTCATCAGCAAAGTGCTCTCATTGGTCCACTGCTCATCAGCAAAGTACTCTCATTGGTCCAGGACAGTTTTTTATTTTTGTTAATATTCTTTTCAACCACAATTCAAAAGCAACGTCTTATTTCACTAAATTAGAATTTAACAAATTTTTATTTATGACTACTTCTTTCATTTTCAACTTATTTTATTGTGAATTTTGCCTTTTCTTTAATGGAAGGGGACGAATGCATCTGAGGTCGACTGTGCAACTTTGATGAACACTTTCTTAAACTTCTTATCCAAAATACGGCCCGTCCAGACATGAACGCCGGACTTGTGAGCATGTGGCAGAGGCGGTGGGTCCTGAGGCTTGTTCGTGCTCGATCAAATTGGGATTTAGCGAGTTTGGAGGCCTTGTCGGCACCTTCTGCTCTTTATCGTGCACCTAGAAGCGTCAGGTCACACCGTCTCGCTGGAGGAGGAGTGCCATTGCCGGGGTGGTTAGCAGCAATGTTTAGGTGGGTTACATCTATACGAATGCAGCAGCTGTCAGTGGTTGTAACGTTGCGGTTGATCAGCGCGTAGACGTGTATAAACAGGTGCACAAGGCATGCAAATCGTCTTCTGTTTGCTGTTATGGAGCAGCTACAAAGAAGAGTTTTTAATAAAGTAATACATAACACTGACAGAATGGATGACAGTGCTGAATGTTAATTTTTGGAGCGGTACGTTGTGATTTTGCTCTGCCGGATCAGATTAATGGGCTGTGTCATATTGGCTTGTACTGCAGAACACAAGCTGCCAAACTGCTGCACAGCCACAGTGGTGCCTGACATAAGATTCACTTATCAGAGGAGTGTTGAAAAATTCACATTTTGACATGAAAGTTGTATGTAGGGCACACGCCTGAGGGTCCTGAACTGATTTGTGTCACACGAGGGAAGAGAAATGGGACGCTGTCAGCTGCAGCGCGAGCGTCGGTTTAATGACTCCTGCTGCTAATAGGCTTTCATTCAGCGGATCTTTGAACTTTTGGGTTCTGGCTTCTCCTCTCTGTGATTAGGGCTGCAATTACCAATCAATCTAACAATTATCTTTTATACGAATTAGCTCGTCCCAATCCCCACCAGCTCGCTCCGTCTGACCCCAAAAACAGCCGCATTAAAACAGCTTTTCTTAATAAATTCTCGTGACACGATTTTCACATTTTTCATACGTGATTTGTTCACCGATCGATGTCGACGCTTTGCTCACCCTCTCTGCGGTACAGCGTGCTGGGTAGAGTGCTGGAGCTCCAGGACAGAGACCAGTGGACGTCACCGCCCAGTTTCTTCTTCGTGGCCGACTCCCGAGCGCGCCTGTACTCCCAGAAGCAGCGGCGCTTCGACGGGCGCTCACCTGGCTGCCTGGCTGGCTCCGCCTCCACCTCTGCAGGAACAAAACGCACGCCGAGTTTTGGATTTGTGCACAAATACAAAAGAAGTGTTGCGAGTAACAAACAGGTGTAGCTTGCTAGACTTTTATGATGTGATTATAGACATTTTGAATATTCATGCAACAAACAGTCAACATGAAGGAACACTTAATGATTTACTCGTGTCACATTTTTACTCGTTTTATTTTTAAATTAAGGCTCTAAATAAAGCAGATGTTTTACATACATTTCTGAAACCTCTACAATCTTCCCACTGCTCCCCACATCAACCGTAGAAAGACGTTTCACCGTGCTCAATGTATCCTCCACCAACTTCCTCTCACTTTGCTTCTCTGAATACTGTTTTTGAACATTTATTTTCTCCATCAGGTATGTTTGACTTTGTCTCTGCAGTTTCTTTCCACTCTGCTCTCTCCAAAAAGAATTTCTGTCACGTGACAAGTCTCAGGCCACTAATGGGTTTCCAGTTGCATCGAGAAGCACAGCGATTTTTTGAATTTTGAAAAAAGCATCTAGAATAACTTGATTTTGATGAAATGTTGTAATTCAAAGCTTATGTTTGGTTATTTTTTCCCTGCAGAACAGCCCGTCACACAGCTCTAGGACTGTCGGAAAGGTGAAAATCTATTTCTTAGCTGTCATAAACAGTGAATAAATTAGGACTTTTTTTTTTTTTTAACATGCCTTTCAACCCCAGCGGTGTGTTTCGAGGTTCAGAGGGCTGAACAAAATTAAACACAAGTGACACCACGGGCTTCAATTCACACTAGAAAAAAATATTTGATGAAAAAGAAAAGCGTTGCTATTCATAGATGCTTAACACTTAAATCTAAAGCTCGACTTGAGCACCGGTACCAGAGGAAAGACCGTGTTTGCATGCAAAAGAGATTAAGATCCAGCAATGTTGGGGAGCTTGCTGATCTCTTTCTTGACCTGAGCGAGGAAAGGCAAAAAAAAAATGGCAGAACATGATCAAATGTTTATGATTTGTCCGCTCAAAAAGTCATTGCATCTTCAGAATGACGACAATTCATCCTCTGAACGCCTGCATCATATTTCATGGCAATCCATCACATCGTAGCTGAGATGCAGCTCGTCCCTCTGGTGCTGCCCCCAAAGCAGACACATCACTGCTCATCGGGGTAAAAACTATTTAGTCTCGTTCTGTGAGTCGACCCGCCAGCTCTCTTTTGCTCCGTTTCTCTTATCTTGTCTGATCTTATCTTCTGGTTTAATTTCACAGCGAGGCACGCTGCGCCAAATTACGTGTAACTACAAATAAAAGTGACAGAACTGCTGAACCATCAAAGAGTTTGTTTAAACACTGATTGACCTCGAACTCGTCGCAGCACGTCAAACCGAATCGTTTTGATTGAGTGAGACACTTAGCGTCGCTTTATTGGCTTGGCATCTGCCAATAGTCGATATCTTAACAATCTGGCGCCATAACGCCAAAAAAACAGAAACTTAAAGCGTTCCGATTAGCATTTTTGAAAAACGCAATATCCTATTAATCTCCATTACTTTGACTCAAGAACTGACTGTAATTTGGTCCAGATGTTGCAGCAGTACCACTTGAGATTTGGAAACTCATATAGAGAGTCAGCGATGAGATTATCCAAACACAGAATCAATACTTGCAGCCAATTTATCGTTTATTGTGAGGAAAGCTGAATGCCATCCATTACCACGGAGGTGGACAGCATTGACAGCTGTGCACAAGATATTTATTATTAGAAAAACACCCTGCAACTTAAAATGACAGATGAAGCGTAATCATAACTGACAGGTATTAATGTTTATGTTTGCCTGGTATGAAATCACACGGCGAGCCCTAATCCACCGACACATGCTGTATGTCCTGATGACAAAGGCGCCACCAGCCGAAACTGTATGCACGTATGCTGTTTCTCTCTCACACACACACACACAACACACACACACACACGTCACAGAAGATTAGCCTCAGGCGCGCAGAGCCATGAATAATGGCATCATAAATAATACAACGTGCAAAGCTCCACCAGCAGGAGGACAGAAGAGACGCTTCTTCAAACCCACCAGAGCTACAGCATGTTCATAAAACAAACAATACGCCGCTGTAATGAAAATAGTCATTTCGAGAAGGATTAAATCACGCTCAAACTCAATAACCATGAAGTCCGATCCTTGCCATTAGTCAAGGATGACCAGTGATGACCGCACACACACACACACACACACACACACACACAGATGGCTTATGTAACGTCGTGTCGTCTGGTCCAGTCTGCAGATAACGCCATTGTCTGCACTCTCCCCCTCACACACAAACATTCTCCTCAAGCCCTCTGTACAATCTCCTAAACTCACCCAACCACCACCACCACCACCACCACCACCTATCTCTGTTGAACACACACCGTACTTTCCCATCCGTCATCCAGCCCTGTGCGACAGCCGTGGGCTAACGGTAAGAATAGCTCAATTGGGCAAACGCACACAAACACACAGTGCCATAACAATGGAGAGCAACAATGGCGCCTTGCGACTGCTGAAATGTGACCCGGACCGGTCTTTGAGAGCGAGCCAGCGACCTCTCCATTACCTTGCAACAAGATGCCTGAGATTTGTTTATCTAACGCGAGGACGATCACAGGCAGCGAGAGCCTGGGAAAAGATGGTAATCTGAAGTGAAGTCGGTTTATGTGCGTGTCACCGAATATACATGTTTATACTTCATGTCCTGTAGACTGCACATAAAATCTCTTCTCACATTTAAGGGGTTTAGCTAATGCTCTGTGCTAGCAGCAACCAGTGGCTCCATCTGTGGCCTGCAGTTCATTATTATGGGATTAGGCTGCTGGACTAATGGTTATATTAGAACATCGTATTAACTCTGCTAAGGCGCCTACGATTCTGTCCTGGTTTTGTCTGCACGGTAATTTGCACAATGTCACAAAAGAAATAAATTAGGTGATTCATTATTCTATGGAGTTGGGAGACGTCACAAGCGCAGTTTTAATTGATCCAATTAATACAGCTACAAACAACTATCTTCTACGGAAAGATATAGCAGCGTAACGGCGTTTCTAGCAGAGATCCAAGTGACATTTACGTGGCTTGGAAGTAAAGCTTTTCTATATGTTCTGGCAAACTGCTGTGTCATGCATGTGAGCTCTTCCCTTTGAAACTGTCGGCCCTCCCCGCATTTATAAAAAAAAATAACCTCTACTGTAAAAGGGTGACGGCACAGTGTGGCCCTCCAGATTGACTTCCACAAAGAAAACCACTTGTGGGCTAAAATGGCCTCCAACAAAGACAGAGCTACGGCCAACAGCAGCACGGTCAGCTAAAGGGTGCTACCAAACTACTGTACCTTTGGTCAAAACATGCATTATTAGCCAAGATGAGCTTGGATTACCGACCACTGTCAGAAACCCTGAGGGAAGAGAGGCAGGTAAGCCCTGAGACGCTGTTGCTCTTGCGACATCCCACTGATTCTGAATCTGAAGCCTACCCTTCCCATAATGCAACCTGACAGGATCTTTCATTAGACCCTTCATGCCTGCTAAACACAGAATTTGAAGTTTTCCAGAGCTGCTCCAGACATCATACAGTCGTGACTCCATAATCCGACCCTTAACAATCCTAAACCTGCTATCTGACAGGTTTTTAGGAAAAACCAACAGAACCCATAAAAACAGCCTTAACACACCGACAGCCTTGGATTGTGACTCCGACATGACATTTAATGTCACCAATCAGGATGACGGCGTATTATCTGACTGAACAATCCCACAGATTGGCTACGTTCACACTGCAGGACTTGATGCTCAATGAGGATTTCTTTGTGACTTCCTTCACGTTTCCAGTTCAATGCGACTTGTATGTGATCTGCTGTGTGAACTTCATACGACCCAAAAGTGTCCCGCATGCGCACAAGAGGACACGACGACGTCACACGCAGCGAGCGTGCTCAGTGTTTATGGAAGTAAACATGGATGGTAACGATGCAGTGTATCTTGCCCGCCACTCCCCCGCCGCAGATGCTACCGATAGTAGAAACAGACCTGGGACCGCTATCCTAAACTAGCATCAGCAGCCAAGTACTGCCTGTGCGTTCCGGCCACATCCACCTCATCAGAGCGCTGCCCCGGGGTGGAAGTGTCCGGAACGCGCACAATCACACCGGTCAGTTAGGCTGAAATCCAGCGATGCGTAGTGTTCTAACAATACACTAGTTATTATAACAACTATGAACTATAATTAACAACTAATGAGCCTTCCAGCATCAAGCCCTCCTTGTATCTAGACCTCCGTCTTGACAATCCGACAGCTTTGCTATCCGACATAAAGGAAGGTTTTACATTTAGTGTCGGATCATCGAGTCACGACTGTACAACAGCTTTTTTTTTTACAAGCCAAACAATCTAATCCACGTCACTAGTCGACCGATTCAGAGCCTTTAATCGATACTCGTGAGGATATGAGTGAAACAAGTGACTGTTTGACGGGATGTTTTCGGACTGGAACACTGAGTGACAGGACATGTTTTCACTATTGTCTAATAAAGTACATCTTGTGCAAATATCATGCATTAGTCTGACAATGCGTAATCACTACGCCCAGTTTTCCAGGTCTGAGGGAGGCATTGACTCTCAGGGACATAGAGAGGATTTTAGAAATATTTAGGTCATGGTACCAATTCCTTCTGCACATGAGGAAGTATGAAGTTCTGGAGTAAAAATATGGAAGAAGCTGTTCAGTTTTTGATACACACTTATAATATAGGACTGTAATCATATAAGGCCACCTGCCTCCTGGTTCCTCGGGGAAATACTGATTCCTCAATGATAAGTATTGTCCTAAAATACACCTCCACTTGTTGCAAACTATTTCTTGAAGCTTGAGAAAGGCATCCACAAATTCAGTTAGTCACAGCTCCACAGTGAGGCCAAAATGAACAACGTTGTGCTCTATAGATACACTTGGGGACTATCTGCACTTTGGAAATACAATAAGTCTCCTTGTTCCCGTCAGATTTGACAAACTTCAGCAAAAAAAAAAAAAAAACTCACATTTTTTGCATCCGCCTACTCAAAACTGTAAATTAGAGAGTAAATAACAGCCTCATAATAACGAGTCAGTGACACCGCTGAGCCTGTTCTAAAAATTCTCAGCTGCAACGCCACCGAATTTGACGCAACAGAAAAGAAGCTGTTATATTCACTTTAGTCACAGTAGTACTATGCAGCCTCTTCAGTGAATGTGACACCCTTCAAAAAAACAGTGCCGGGTTGCATTTTAATAGCAGATACGGTTCAGTCTCAGTGCACAGACGTCCCACAGCAGCTGTTTATGTAGAGACATAAAGGGTACTCCTGCATAAGCTCACAATGTGTGCATCTATAGATTTTTCAAGTGGCATTATTTAAAAAGTCAATAGATTATTTTGTTAGTCAGCCTGTGTTTGTCTAGCAGTCCTTTTGACTTAATTTGAAACATATACAAGCTTTGTTGGCAACCAAATTCTTCCTTGAAGTCCATACATGCAAACCAGGAGGTCAAAGGCTGAATCCACAGCACCAGGACAACACAAGCAACTAATGATTGGTTCCATCATCACCTTCTCTGCCAATTCTTCTCTAAATTGATGGATTAACTGCTTGTGAAAAGTCAGAAAATAATGGAAGTTTCTTAGAGCCCCATGTGACAGCTTCAAACATCTGGTTTTGTCGGACCAACAATCCAAAACCAAAGACAAGCAGTTCTACTAGAACATGACACGGAAAAGTTTAAAAAGCTACAACAAGCAAATGTGTGGCATCCCTACGGTTAAATAAAACGGTTTCAGCTCTACTATGTACCTTCAGTATTTGTGAATGATAAGTGAGGTGTAAAGAAATAATGAAGCAAGAGAGCTACTTTATAATGAGCCACCAGCTGAACGCTGCAGTCTGTAGCTGGCGTGTTTGTGTTGCGTTTGAAGCTGTTTAAAAATCCAGCTCTTCTGTAACGCTTGTTTAACAATCTGTACCAACTTTCATACCCTATTTAACATGTTCAACTACAAGCCCCCCACCTCACCCTCCAGACAAAGCAGCGTGGCTGTTGCAGATGGTATTTCAATACATGAGAAGACTCCAACCCTCAAAGCCATTTCATAACAGTAACGCTGTAGCTGCTGAAGCAGTGTGATGTCTGGGAATTACACCCGCAAATTTGGTATTTAATGTGCCTCTGCTCAGCCAACCCAGTCAGACGAGGCGGTCTGAGGTCTCGTCTGGACCGGAGACAGATTAAAATGGTTTCTGAGTGGGCAGACGGGCTGCTGGCAGCGCTGTGATGAGCTGAGATGTCCTCGCCACACTGATACACACAAACTCACCACATTCAGTTTCTGAGGAACTTGAGAGTTCGGCCTCCACCGCTGTCTCCTCCGCTCCCTCCTCTCCTTCCTCCTCCTCCTCTTCTTCCTCCTCTTCCTCCTCCTCTTCGTCCTCCTCCTCCTCCTGCTCCTCATCCTCATCCTCCAGCTCAGTCCTGGCCTGGTTTTCGTCCCTACGCGCCTCCTGCTGCGTCTCCGCCGCCTGCACCTCCTCTGACTGGGAGTTGTGACCGGGCCCTGCCCCCAGCTCCCCTCCCTGGCTCAGGGAGTAGTTGTGCTCCTCGCTGCAGTGCTCCAGAGCCAGCCCTGCCGCCGCTGCCGCCGCCGCCGCCACCGCCACCACTTCTTCCTCCTCCTGTGCCACCTGATAGACCTCCACCATACGCTCCCTTGACATCCCCCCATCCTGTCCTCCTCCTGCTGCTCTTCCTGCAACACATAACTCCCTCTCCGTTGTCGTGGCAACAGAGATCCGCCCCTCCTCTTCCCCTGCAGCAGCAGCAGCAGCAGCAGCAGGGTCCTGGACTTCCTGGGTGACGGGAGGGGATGCGTGTCTGTTCCCCCTCCTCCTCTCCTCTTCCTCTTCCTCCTCCTGCTCCTCCCGGCTCCTCCCCCAGCGGCCTATCAGGACAGCCTCCTCGGAGCAGGCCAGCAGCTCCCCCCCAACCCCGAGGCCGAGCTTGGTGTAGCGAGCCATCTCGTCCAGAGCCGACACATCCCAGCGCTCCGGGTGCAGGTCCTCGCCAAAGCCTCCGTCGTCCACCAGGTCGCTTAGCAACTCAAAGGGCCGTTTCCTTGGCGATGCTGGGGAGCCCAGCATAAGGAGCACACTCTAAAAGAGGGCAGAGGTGTGCTTAGAAATGGGCTGGAACCAAAAATAAACTTTCTACATCATACTGTATCATTTGTACATTACCCCTAAATTACATGTGCTGTAATTATTACAGAGAATCACTTTTCCTACTGTTTCAAAGGAACACAGCTTCATGCTGGCCCTCACAAACAATATAGCCACATCTGAGACGTGAGGTGGATTAAATGAACTGACAAACTAACAACCAGCAGAGCAGCATTTGGAGAAAACATCTGCTGGCTTCAATTGTAGTTTTCTATTACTTTCAAGGTCTTGTTGGTAAAATTCAAGGTAAAGCATGATACTTACAAAAGACGGGAAGGACTGGATTTAAATTTTAATTTAAAAAATAATAATAATAAATCAATTTTACTCTGAAAAAGCTACTCCAGAAAACAAAGGTCTGTATTTTGCTATTCACAAACAAACAAACTTTTTCAAGGACATTCAAACCCCCTGAGGAGTCTCACAATGAGCTTGAGAAATGCGGGTTCGTCTCACCTGATCGTACTCGGTCCTGCCCCCCTGTGGCGACATGGCCAGGGGGTAGGGGCTCAGCAGACCCCTGTGCCCCCCGTAGGCCTCGCCAAACGCAGGCTCCATCCCGTTCATACCCGGCTAAACAGGAAGGAGGCGCACAAAGAGTTAATCCAGCACAGAGACCAGGTGGAGTATAATCCAGAGACAATGAGTTAGAACCACTTTAAGGGTTGCGGCGGCGTTCCTACTTTACCTGAGGCATGCCCGAGGCAGGAGGGTGTCAGGTCGCGGTCACAACGTGAGTTTAAGTGAGTTCTGCTGCAAAAAACACAACGAAATTCAGATCTGAGCTTTGAGAGGCATCAAAGAGGAGACATGGGAGGAAAAAGATGGAAGAGGAGACAGGGGAGGAGGTGAGGATGCTGCTTACCTAAGGTTGAGAGTTGAGAGGGTCAAGGGGTCGAGCTCTCTTCACATGTCGCAGCCCTGCAGCTCTCAATCTCTCAGCCTGGACGGAAAGACGGGGATGAGGGACGGGAAGGGAGGAAGTCAGACATGCGTTCAGCGGAGGCCACAGCGAAAACTGACAGTAAGCACACTGTTAAATCACAGCAAGTATGTAACGATGATGCATAACGCACACACTGTCAGCTAGTTTGTTAGATAACACTTTATTTTCCGGGCAAGCTGCAGCACAAGTTGTTGGCTGGTTGCTACTGAATTTACTTTGTTTGATCGGCACAATAAGAAGAGAGACGACAGCAGTGAAGGTGATGAAGTACAAGGTTTTTAAACGTGTCATTTCAATAACAAACTCGGTTGTGCTTCTGAGACTTCTTTGACAGAAAACATTTCACACAGACGTAATCTGTGAAATTCTATTTGTTTGTTTTTTGTGACATGTTTTTTTTTTTCTCCCTCATACGTCCCGTGTGTGAAGTGAAACATTAATGAGTTCAGAACTCTTTATTGTCTGTTCAACCACCGTGGCTATTGTTGCTTACATTAGCCGGCTAGTTTTTCTATTAATACATCCATTTATTCAACATGAAAAAACATGCTGCTGCTGCTGCTGCTGCTGCTGCCAAGAATGTAGGACATATCACTTCCTGAGAAAAGCGCTGCCAACAATGAGCATTTAAAATAGCAAATGCAAAAGCTTTCATGCAGTAGATAAAGGTTGGATTTCATTGTGTGGCACAGCATTCATGTGGCATTTGTAGATTCAATGTGGATAATTACCAGCTAGCATTTGTTATTTTAGTGCTACGTGTTCTTAGAATCACAAGATGCATTGAAGGATAACTTTGATGCTAATCTGTGAAAACAACACACGACCTATACGTGATTAAAAAATAAAGGAATGGAGAAGAGCTAAGAAAGTTAAGCAAGGACGTTAAAACAGCTAAAGTCACCAGTCAGGCTAAAACTCGGTGGAAGGAGGCCGTAACCCAGTTTTTCTGCTTCGTAGCGCTGCCCAGTCAAAGGGTGAGGCAGGCAGGGAGGAGGGACGCTAATATTCTCGAGGCTAAACATTAGCTCTCCTCCAGCTAACTGGAAAATGTGCAGCGCAAGCTAGCTTAGCTGAAAGGTTGAATGTAGCCGTGTTAGCTTGTATCGTGTCACTGTCATGAATAAACAAAAAGGAAGTCATTGCCCTTCATACTTTGGCCTTCGTTCTACTTAGAACCACAGCTGGAAATGAGACAACTGGCATTTGTTGCTCTATCCAATGAAAAGGCCACAAGCAGCTTTGTGTTCGTTCTGGAGAGAATTCTGCCTCAAATACAGTTTAGATATTCTCAGGAATAAACAGATGGGCACTGTAGTTTTTTTTTTTTTTTTAGCAAATGTGACTTAAACAAGAGGAAATATTTGTTGGGGACTATTTTCAGCCGTGGAGTAACACACACAGTGGATGTGACGCCGAGACATAACGATACCGTCGAGTGTGCTCGTGAGAATGAAGAAACACGTCGCCGAGTGCAACAGTGTGACTCAGTGACGTGTTTTTAATTGTTTTTGTGCAATAATAGAGCTCCATGGCACAGAGGAGTAATACATAACCAGCGTTGGATACACACACTGTGCTTCTAGGATCGATTCAGTGTCGGCTTTTCACAGGAGTCGTTGCCAGTAAGAACATTACAGAATGTAGCCGACCTTATCCTCTAACCTAGCTAACTTGCCCTCTAAAAGAACTGCTTCTCTAACTCCGCCCAATACGGTTAAACTCGACCAATGACGGTGTTTTTTGCGTGCCGAGCTGCACTGCATCAGTTAATGTTTGTGTAACCAAAACTCCAATTCTGCCTTAGAGGAGAAGAGAGGAAGCCACGTTGCAAGCGGCGCTGATCAGACTGGGCTCCGTTCAGATGGCAACATGATGAAACACCGAGCAACACCAACACACACACGCACACACACACACACACACACACACACACACACACACACACTTACTGCGGGAACAATGCGGACCTACTGTTCAATACCTGTGGAAAACCCAAGGAAAAGCAGCTCACACAGACCCCGGTTCAGTGATTTGAGAACAATGCCATAATATGTTCTCTGTGGATTGACCTCAGGCACACAAGAATGAGGAAATGAGGATTGGCTGGGCGGTTATGACACTGCCTTGGCACGCCACATGGAAAACTGGTATTTGGCACACAAAGCAAAGCCAGCTACCAACATACTGTGTACACAAACACTTATCAGACACATGCAGAGTTTTGAAGTACATAACCAACTGGTGAAATGAATTAAATAATCCCAGCAAAGCTACGAATGTACAAAGGATACACATTTTTTTTAATCATAACATTACAGCAGTGGAAAGCAGGAGCACTGGAGATGCAGGAGGTTTGCAGGAGGGTCAGAGCGATGTACGTTTTTATATCAGTCGCTCGCTTGTAGCAGCGATACAACTTGTTCAAACGCCGATTCTGAGTGTCAGCTATCACCGATTATTTCACGTCTCATAGTGCAAACGTGAATGTAACAGAAATGCAAATCTTTTCACCTCCTATTTACATTTTCCCTTTTATCTGCCTTATGTGAGCACAGTGCTCTTCTAGGTATTTGCTGCATCTACAAGGTAAATTTGCACAGCAAAACCGATGCACCCGACACATTCTTATTTGTGTTTGTTCGCGCTGCAGCTGATATAGGGCGCCAGGCGTGCCTTTTCTGCAATAACAACCTCGCAATCATTCCATGTGTGGTGGTTCAACATAGGGCTCGGTCCAAAGGTCTCCGTGCTCATAAACACGCTGACGGGCCGAGTCCTTGGTGAGGCAACGGGGACACAAAATGAAAGTACTACATCTCAAACCGCGCTAGGTCAATAACCACCAATAACCATCGGCTTTACATTCAGCCAACGATCCGCTTAGTCCTTTGTAAACAAGACTCTGCAAGCAAAGTGGATGCCAACTGCGGCTTATGTAACAACACCAACACACAGGGAAAAGGCAAACATATACGCTAACATTTGCAGTGTGGTAAGATTACGGCGCAGTTTGTGATTGACAAAAGTTATTTCTCCTCATTATATACACCCAGCCACAGAGGAATTGTAAACGGCTCCTCCACCTGCCAGCCACATCTATACTTACAAATGACTCCCCGATTAGTGAGTTATTAATGCACCGGAGCAATTATTGCGAACACCGTGTGGGCACAGAAAAATGCAAACTCAAAATGAACCTTTATCCTTGCAACAGCTTGTTATGCAACACAGGACAAAGGGATCTGCACCGTGCCATACGCTCCCCATCAAAACACTGCAAGATCTGTGGCTGCTAAATACATTTCTGTTGATTTGTCCGCCATTAATTGCAATAACTGTTTGACAAAAGTAGCTAAAAATTCCATTTGCATTTCCCTAAATTCCTAAATGAAGTTTTAAGTGCTTGTTTTGTCAAATGAACAGTATTGGAGTCAATTTACAATCACTTGCTGCAAGTCCTCACAAATAAGAAGCAGGTGAAATCAGGAAATTTTCAGCCTAAAAATAATTCATCAGTTATCAAAATAGTTGCCGACTATTTGCTGTTGATGACATAATTGAATAATCAAAGTATCCATACAGTGTGTTTGTGGTAAAAGATAAAACTCTGTTCATATTTTTTCCCCTGTATCGACCTAGTAACAAGTAAAAAGTATATAAAAGTGAGTTTAAACACTTTATCGTGATGCGTTTGGAGCTCTCTAGTAACCACACAGTAAGTTAAAGTGTTTCTACTACTTTCTTCTGGAAAAACTTTAAAAATATAACATTGTTGTACGAGTATAAAACACAATCCTACTAATCCAAACATGTGCCAAACACAAAATTCTGACAGCAGACCATGAGGCAAATGTAGAGCATGAGCAGTCTGACCAGACAATGAACCTTTAGCAGCTGGAGGCCTCTTCAAAAAAAAAAAAAAAAAAAAAGCTCCAGTCTGATAGCGGACAGAACTGTTATGGATGGATGGAGGTTACGCACGAAGAGAAGAGAACCGGGACTGACAATAAAAAAAAAAAAAAGTAAATGAAGCAGAAGCCCGTGGAGAGGCTGTGATGGCAGAGAGTGTGGCCGAAAACAGCGAGGAGGAGGCGGGAGAGCAGGGAGGAGAGGCGGCCTGGCTGTCAGTCTGTCTGGGAAGCCAATTTGCCAAATTAAAGCTCCAAAAATCTGGGCGGCGGACAAAGCCCCGTTTCGCCTGGGAAACCTCCCCTTTCTGCACTAATTAAATAAAAACATTTGAATAACTGCAAAGAAGGAAGAAAAAAAATATGAACAAACACCCTAAACGACCTGGATGCGCCCCCGCCTCTCTGTGTCCTTGGAGCTCCGTTTCCCGTAACGATGGAGAGCAAAAGTGGCCCCGTTCGCAGCCCCTCGCCTCGCTCCCTGTCCCTCCAGTGCGCGTCCACAATATCCCCCCTCCGAATAAAGCTTTCAATCAGGCAGTGAAGCGATCGGCGCAAAGCGAGCTGATGGGGCATGACGGTGTCCGCACAGCTGGATACAACAACAGCAGAGCCAGAGCACGAAGGGAAGGTGCCATGGTGGCAGCCAGCAGTGTGTCCCGCATGGCACGGCGAGCCGAAGAGCCGCGCTTCCTCCACATCCAGCCCCTCTGCCTCTGTTCCCCCACTGCACATTCACATCTCATGCATTTGCACTTTTTAAAATTTTTTTGGTGGAAAGAATAACGCGTAAATTCTTACCCCCCTCCAAAAAACAAAAAGCGGCCACCTCGCTTCGCGGAGTATCCAGCCGAGACAACAGGGATCCTTTCAGCGCACAGACAACAATAAAAATGGGGCGCAGCTGGCAGTGCCACCGGATGTCCAATATTAATTGTTAATACGGCCGATTTCTGAGCATGTGGATCGGCTTCAGCGTTTCACGGCTCCAGCTGCATCCAGGTGGAGAGGCTGTTTGATTTTTTATTTTTTCTCTCTTTTTTTTTCTGACCAACACCGCTTCGGACTTGAGTTAAGTTAAGACTAAATCACAGAACAACTTTGGCTGCTGTTTGTCCACCTGCAGGTGCTGCTGCCCACTGCTGCTGGTAGTTAGCCTGCAGGCCAAAGCAACTTCTAGTCGGTGTAAAAAAAAAAATGAAGCTCTATTGGCGTGAAAGTGCAAAGTTTGGGCTGCTAAACAAAACAAAACACTGGAACGGTACCCGCCTGCGTGTGCGCAAAAATATGGAAAATATAATGCAATGGTGTATCCTGTAAGTAGAGAGAAGGCTGCATAAAGTGTCATTACGCACCAGTTTCCTTCAATAAAACAGACATCGGTGAGCAGCCTGGTCTTTCTATTCATGTTTGATTATTAAAAATATCCCAAATCAAGTGTGTGTCATGCTACTGTATCCATGTGAAAGGAGCCATTTTTTTCTATCACCATTAAAAGCGCACATGTTTTTTTCCCCTCTGTGCGTGGTTCAGAAATGTATCCGTCACTTCTGAGTCGTTCAACTTTATTTATTTGCCCCGAATGCGCAGAGCTGTGAGACGGGCTTCTTTTACCTCAACGCGTGTCCTCGGATGTCCCCTCGGAGTTAAGGCTCCTCCGGACCGGGGTAAAATGTCGGCCTCGGCCTCTCCAGATGATATTATTCCGCACCATCCACGGAGGGGAGCGCAGAGGATCACGCATGGACAGCAGCGGCGGCCGCTCAGCCCCCGAAACCCCGTTTAACCTACAGCCACATGCAGGAAGTTAGTTCACAGTAGTGCGGAGCTGCTGCTGCTGGCCTGTATGGCGGATAAACGGGACAGAAAAGATGGTTGTAGAACTGTAAAACACCCCCTTCTCCTCCTCCTCCTCCTCCTCC
>NW_007579945.1:39914-55051 GCF_000690725.1 Stegastes partitus
TTACACTACACTATGCTAAACCATTAATTTAAAAAGCATAAATGCTCACACTAACTTAAAGATCTAATCAATGTGGATAACATAGGTCTAGTGCTGCCAATTGCTACCTTTGACTTTGTGTGTCTTCGTTAGTCTGAGCGGCGCGTCCGCTGCTCTTATTGTGAAGAGCCTCCTTCCGCCTTCGTGTGTAAACTCTGCTTCACAGACTCCAACTTGACGGATGTGGAAGCGCTGAAAACGGATATGGTTTGCATTAGGACGTCAGAGGGGCGGGGTCACATGACCCGTCTTTAAGGACACAGGGAAGGCTGAGGCTGCGAACCCGCTGACCTCAGCGGGGCCCCGGGCGGCTTCAGAGCCGAGCCCCGCTGGAACCACTTCACCTCCATACCAACATGTGAACAGGGGCGGGCGGCCTCCGCAGCGGGCCGGCAGCAGCCTCACAGTCCTTATGCAACCGCTCTTCACCTCTGTACGCTCACTGTACATGCGGTTTACTTTTCGGCGGTGATGGCTGATAAAATGAGGTTAACAAAATATTAGGAATCTTTACTTAACCAGGAGCCACAAACCTCAGCTCACTGAACTCAGTTCAGTCACAAATTACAAGCGAACAAGCTCACTGCTCTGTGCTCTTCTTCTTACCTTTGATTTATAATTTAATGTGTTTAAATTGTCAAGTGTTTAACCAGAAACACCCACATTTCTCTGCTCCATTAACACTTATATGATGGATTTTTCACAAAAATATTTACCACGACTCATCTCCTAGTTTGTCTGATTCAGTTTTGTCAGTTTGGTCTCTAAATCTATTCATAACATCTTATGTTTCTGCTTGTAAAGCACTTCAAACTGCATCTGATTTGTTTGAAACGTGCAATATGTATAGAGTTTGAATTTGGTTACCATGATTTTATACGTTTTTAAAAAAATATTAAACCATCTAAGCTAAATTAAACCAAAAAAATCCAAAGTTATTAAATGGATGATGCTGACAAACGGATCTGGGTACATGTAGATTTGCTTTCCAATTAGATTTCTCCGTTTGCGTGAAGGTTCTGCTGTGGTTACTTCTGTCGGAGCCGCTCTGCACCACCGTTGGTGCTTAAAACAATAGGAGAGGCTGCTCACGCTGAATTCATTAAGCATACAGCTGTAGGGGATGAATTCGTATTAACATTCATCATTGTTCCTGGTTTACATTATTATGAGCAGGAACAACAGTGATTAATTAACATGTGTTAAAGACACACAGCAGGTTTCCATGATTTAAAGAGTCTATGGGGAGTTTTAACCGTGAAAAAAAAAATGCACGCATGCAATGCTGTTAGCTGATCGAATTAGTTTAATGAGCTGACTGACACTTCATCCAATTCAGAGGCACTTATGTTTATAAGCTGGGAAGTTTGAAAATAAAAACTAGAAGAATTCCAGTATGTCCTTGTTTGATGTATTCCAGCAGATGTAAATCAAACCTGTGATGTACAATCACACATACAGTTACCCTCTAATGTATTCATAGCCTCCCGTTAAAGAAGGAAAAAATAAACAGCTGTCATTGAAATAAGTTGAAATTGACAAACGTAAGAATAAATAAAAATGTGATGAACATCATGACATTGCTTTGAATTGTGGTTCAACAGAAATATATAAAAAACAACAACAATCAAACTTGATGGGACCCGTGAACTAACATGTAGCTGAACAACCCTCTGAGCCAATCACTGCCATCAGGTGTTTCTGTAACTCTCAGTCAGACTTCTGCACCTGTTGACAGGTGTTCTGGACCACTGCTCACCTGCTCATCAGCAAAGGGCTCTCATTGGTCCGAGACAGTTTTTTAATTTTTTTAATTATTCTTTTCAACCACAATTCAAAACCAACGTCTTAATTCACTAAATTATAATTTAGCACATTTTTATTTATTCTTATTTTTTTAGTTTCTAGTTATTGGAGTGATTATTGTGAATTCTACCTTTTCTTTAATGGAAGGGTGTGAATACATCTGAGGATGACTGTATAGTGACTGGCTTTTATTCATTCTGCTTCCTTGAAGTTCTTATTATTAACAAATGAAGCCTATTGTTTTTTTATATTCTAATGTTCAAGGTTGTTCATTTTTTGACACGTTTATTTGATTGCATGCTATTTCCAATCATTCAATAATTACATTTATGGCTTCGTTATCAGTAATACTATGTTCCTGTTATACACAGTGTCTGTAATTGTTTTTGCAGCGTGAGGAGGGATTTAAAAAAAAAAAAAAAAAGGATCAGCAAGCTTACAGCTGCTCCCTTATGATAAAAGAAAGCCATATAGTGCAGCCGTGTTATATAGGTCAGCTCGTATAGCGGCTTGCATAAAGATGTTTAAATCTTCATGTACTCTCATGGGGAAAGTAGGTTGTCATGGTGTATGAGCACAAAAAGCCACATTTTATGAATATTACAGAGAGTAAGCTGAGGGGTGTTTGTGTTTATCTGTCAGTTAAAGCCCGTATGTGACGGCCTGTAGGCTGTGTGTGTGTGTGTCCTTGAATAATGTGTATTAATTTGGCATTAATCTGTTTAAACAGCAACGAAGGCCATACTTAAAGGACAATACCAGCATTTTGCTCAGTAAGCTCTGTGTGGTTCACTGTCTTCCTTTATTTCTGTTGTCACTCCGTTGATCAGTCAACCCGGGAGTCTCCATGTTCTCCCCGTGCAGCGTGGGTTCTCTCCGGGTTCTCCGGCTTCCTCCCACAGTCCAGACACATGCTGAGGTTAATTGGTGATTGTAAATTGTCCGTAGGTGTGAATGTGAGTGTGCTTGGTTGTCTGTCTCTAAGTGTAGCCCTGTGATAGACTGGTTACCTGTCCAGGTGAACCTGCCTTCACCCTGAGTCAGCTGGGATAGGCTCCAGCCCCCCATGACCCTCTTGAGGATTAAGGTGTGTAGATGATGGATGGATGGATGTTAATCAGGCATTTATAAAATTACTTGTGCTTTGTTTTTCTTTCAGAATGCCATGTCAATATTAAGAATCTTATTTACACGCTATTATTAATTTAATAATTGTCCACATATAAAAGGTTATCATTCCTCTGTTTCTGAACTTGCAGCCTGAGACTGAACATTCATTTTAATTACCACTGTTATAACAAGCATTTTAAGCTGTGGTTTAGTCCTTTAAATCACATTTACTGTCCTATAGTGGATGCAAACCATGTAAAGGTTAAGGTCGTGTGTTTCTACTGTATACTCATCTCTGTGCAATATCACCTCCATGTCAAAGGATTCTAAACTGTATGACTTCTTAATAATACCAGCTAATTGGAAATGCAGTATTTGCCTTATAACCCGTGTCATGCCTCCGTCCCGCCGGCGGGACATGACTACTTTCCAAAAACATTACGGCCAAGTGCGCATGCCCCACAATCCAGTTGCCCGACAAAATACGCATCAAATGAAAGCTTCCAGTCTCCTCTTTCCGATGATATAAACGTTTAGGACATTCAGCAGCCACAGTGTTGACAAAGAGATTTTTGTACAGAAAAGCAAAATGTTAAATTCTTACTTTTGAAGGCTCTCTGCAGCTCAAACATCGCTCATTCCTCACCAGCTTGGTCTCATTCTGTCCGGACACATCCAGTGAATATAATCCAGTAAAATGATTTCAACACGTATTAGCTCCTCAAAGGCACAAATTCTGCAGTAATGTCTTCCCAGCTTGAAATGAACTCCGGCTGTTTTGTTCATTTCTTCTGGCGAAATCAGGCAGAATCTATTTTAGATCGCGTCGAAACTGCTACAGTGGGCTACACGGAAGTGTTAGCGTTTGATTGACAGCGAGTTTGGCCAATAGGAGAGCGATAGGGGGTGACTGACACCCTGAAGAGCCAATTGAGTGTCTCAGACAGTCACCACAAGTCCCACCCTTGCAGATTTAACCAATCAGACATTCTGATGCTGTAAACTTCTAGCCAATGAGCAGACGAACACACAGACGTGCAGGAAGCCTGCATTTCCTTTGTGTGGAGAAGGTGGAAGTCCTGCCTAATAACACTTTCCATCTTGTTTGTTTTCGGATCGTTTTGGAGCGCAAAAACATGGCAACACGTACAGAAAAGAGAAAATACACAACAGGGGAAGTCGTGGAGGCTGCACAAGTCGAGACAGCTGCTGTCCTGATGCTTCCTTCAAACAGAGGCTGTTACAACGAGCGACTCATAGAAAACGAGTGTTTAGTGCTGAGAATATGTGCACAGTTTGAGTTATACTGTAAATATACAGTTTGCAGTGTGTGTTGTTAGTGTGAATTGTAAATATATATTTAAACTGGCCCATAACACTTGTTTTGATGTAGTCTCTTTACAGCTTTTTATGAAAAATATATATTTTATTTTGTTTTTATGATGAAATATGAATTTCTATAACTTATAGAGTGACTCTGTGTTCAGATATGGATTCCTCTGGGTATAAGCTTTCAATAGAGCCCTCACTGATGTCTGTAGGTTCAAGCATTCAAAAGATTTTGCACTTTTTCCTGACATTTTCAGTGGTGTCCAGTTTGGATAGATGTGGATTAAACACAAGTCCCTCAATAAAACGCATGAACATACCAGTATAAAAACTGGTTTCAAATGATCAGTTTTACAGATACTGTTTTCAAATTTTAAATATGAGTACAATACAAGTTATTTTATTGGCACAGAGGTTGTTTTAGTTCCCACCTCCTAATGCTGCTTTATGCTCCTTTATTCTCAAGAAAAAAAAATCTTCAGTGATTATTGAAATGGAATAACTTTTTACTGGTAGCAGCTGGAATGATTCTGATTGCTGTGGCTAAAACTAGAGAGTGTTATCTTTATGAAAAGAAGGACCAAACTTTATATACACTCCATAAGGGTCAATAACAACAGCATTCATTTTAATTTGGAGATAGTATATCAAAAAAACAGCCCGGCAGCAGAAACACCGTGCGGCAAAAGTCAGTTAGTGAGATTGGAGTGTTTATTTTCTCAACACTTCATATGTCCACCTTCATTTTTGATGACAGACTCAATCCTCCTCGGCGGGCAGGGATCCAGAAATTTCTGGAGAGATGTTCTGCTGCTACAGAGACTTTTTTTTTTTCTTCAGCTGCTTGTTGCTGGAGGGGTTGTGTTGCTCTACTTTCCTCTTTAAAATACCTCAAAGATGTTTTATTGGATTCAAGTCAGACGACGCACTTGGTCAGGTCATAGTTTTCACTTTTTTCTTCTGTAGAAACTGTTGTGTGATTTTGGCAGCGTGCTTTGGATGCTTATCACGCTGGAATATTGCTCTTCTGCCAAGCTTGTGCAGACTCGGAGTCATCTCAGGCAGCTTTCCTTCCTCAGACTTTCGAGGTACCATCTATAAATGTCCTCTCCCTAACACTCATACAGCCCCATATCACCACCCTCCTCACCTTTGTGCTTCACTGTCAGGTCAGTGTACTCACTGCGGCAGCCTTGGCAAACAGGCTGGACCCAATCTGAGCCAAACAAATGTATCTGGCTGTGAACAAGCAAAAGATTTTTTCTTGGATGCCGTCCATAGAGGTTGAAATGTTCTTCACACTGTCTGGGCTGTCACAGAAACTCCGATTTCTATTACGAGCCCCAGTGGCCAGTTTGTTTTTAAGACCCTGACTGTGGCGCCACTTCAAGAGGACGATCGCTGCAGCTCTGATTAGTGGTACTACGTCTCGTTCTTCTGATTACTGCTCCAACTGTATTTCCACTAAGTTTTGGTTGCTCACTGATCTTCCCATGTTCTTTTCCATCCTTGATGGCGCCAGTGTGCGCGGCAGCCATCATACCTGCTCCAGCACCCTTACAACTTTTTAAAAAAAAAATTGTTATTTAACGTTTTATTACTATTAGTCTTAATAACTACCGGCCTATTGCCCTTACTGGTGATGAAATGTTTTAAAAGACTTGTCAGGAACTTCATCACCTCCTCCCTACCTGCCTCCCTGGACCCCTGCATACCGGCCAAACAGATCCACAGACGGCACCATCAATCACCTGCTACCCACAGCCCTGGCCCACCTGGACACTGGGAAGGGGAATTATGTGTAGATGCTGTTCGTGGACTTCAGTTCAGCGTTCAACATCATAATCCCCTCCAGACTGGTCACTAAGCTGCAGGATGTCAGACCCACCTCCTCCCTGTGCAGGTGGGTCTACAGCCTTTTGACCAGCAGACCACAGGTGGGGAATCACCTGTCCTCCTCACGCACCCTGAACATCGGCGCCCCCCAGGGCTGTGTGCTGAGCCCTCTGCTGGACTCACTGTACACCATGACTGCCTGTCCACATCAGACTCTAACACCATCATTAAGTTTGCTGACGACACAGCAGTGCACTTTGATATAATTTTGAATCATTTGACATTTTGCATACGGGTGGGCTTCCCTCTGTTGTGTATTGTATTAGTTAATATCATCATGTAGTGCTGTTTGTAGAGCTTTTTCTTTTAAGCTCAAAAGTTAATTATTGGAGGAATGTTTAAAATATGAAATAATTGAAAGAAAAGTCATCCCCTCAGTGGCCCGGGTAGAAACATGCTGAGCAGAGGTAAGAACATTCAATTTTAAGAACTGTAGAAAATAAATAATATAGTCAAAACAAGGCATGGAAATTCAACATGCCTTGTTATTTCTTGCTCAGCAGTTGGATGTTCTGTTCTGCAGCCTCGGTGCTGCCACTGGTGGCTGGAAGCTGTATTACAACATAACTGACTGATCAGTCTGAGCTCACAGCTGTAACTCATTAAATGGTAGCTTTTAATACCTCAGTGAATTTAAAAAGTAATCAATGAACTGGGAATTACAAAAGTGTAAAAAAAAAACCTGTCCAAATGTTCTACTAATAAGCAACAGACTGTAATAGAAACGCCCTCATTTANCCTCCTCCTCCTCATGCCTCTCCCTCCCCTCCATTGGTGCACAAGCCTACCGTTTTGGAGATGAGAGGGTGGGAGAATAAAAGCCCTCATCTCTCCCCCGAAGCTTTATTTATAAAGTTTACGCGGCCGGTGCAGCTGAACTTGGTGCCGCCCAAACAACGCGGGAGGACACTTGGTGCAACGCGTTAAAAAACACTTCTCTCCCTTTTTCTTTTTTTTTGGAACACAAGGAGACATAAACATAAAGAGCGAGATGGAGGGCGTGGATCCGCGCTGCTGGATGTGGTGAACGTGCTGCCACTATCTGCGGGCTTCTTGTTGTTGTTGTTGTTGTTGATGTTGTTGTTGTTGGTTACGCAGTGGTTCCCTACATGTTTCGGGGTTCTTTAAAGGTGCAGAAAGCAGCGGTGAGTGACTGACCTGGTCCAAATGGGAAGTGTGTCAGCTGTAACAACAGTTGCAGTTCTCTCGGAGGATTGGGGGGCACTTGAGTTTACGAATAATCCCACAGAGCGAGCGTCGGCGCGCACGCGTTACGCTGTCACACTGCTGCAGGCGGCCTTCAAAATAAAAGTCGTCATTCGGCGTCACAAATGCGAGCACAAATTGAATTGGACGTTGATGTTCTACGATATAACATGAATCAGTGCAAATAAATCTCATGGATATCAATCATCTGTTGGCTGCTTTTAGAGGCATGGCAGTACTCAGGGCTTCACTAACGGGGCTGTTTTCTGTTTGTTCTGAAGACGTTTCACTTTCGTCTGTGAGGCTTCTTAGTCTCGGATGTACATTGTCACGTCCATCTCAGATGTCTTGCATGCCATGAGGTGTGGATGGTTGTGAAACTGTTGAGGGAGTTGTACGTGTGAAACTCCCCGTCAGTCGGTTAGATCTGAAGACGCTTCTTAAATGAAGGTGAAACGTCTTCAGGAACCTCACAGAGAAGAACAGCAGCCGTCTACTGGTGGGACGGCGATCGTCTACGCCGTTTCATCAACACCATATTGTCCTTTAAGTTGAATAATAACATTAAAGGAATATTCCAGTCTGATTATGTGTTTGACTCGTGTCCTGTATGTTTCATGTTTGGCAGGCATGTCTGTCTGTCACTAAGCTCTGGTACCGACTGGACCTACTGCAGGATAATAGCTAATGGATGGATGGATGGGACTTAAGAGCAGCATCTGGTATCAAACCCAAGCTCAAAGTGCTTTAAATCTTTGTATTTTGTGGTAACAGGGTCTGTTCACTGGCACAAAAATGTAGATGCTCAAATACAGAAGACAAAAATTTCTACCCCTACCTGAACTGGCATCTAAAAATTTTATTTCAAAACATGATCTAATATTTTCCTCATCAATCTGAATACAGTAATCGGCTTTAAGAGGCTTTTGTTACCAGGTAGTGGATGAACCTTGTGTTACAGAGGTGAGTGAAAATGAATTAAATCTCTATTTTACATGAAACTAAACTAAACCACAAAGCTGACAATGCTCTGTTGGTTGTGGATGTTTTATGTGGTCGGTTTGTCTAACTTGAATAGATTTACATAGAATGGAAGTGTTTTATTTATTTATTTACTTTTGTTTCTCTTTTTAATGTTACACTACACTATGCTAAACCATTAATTTAAAAAGCATAAATGCTCACACTAACTTAAAGATCTAATCAATGTGGATAACATAGGTCTAGTGCTGCCAATTGCTACCTTTGACTTTGTGTGTCTTCGTTAGTCTGAGCGGCGCGTCCGCTGCTCTTATTGTGAAGAGCCTCCTTCCGCCTTCGTGTGTAAACTCTGCTTCACAGACTCCAACTTGACGGATGTGGAAGCGCTGAAAACGGATATGGTTTGCATTAGGACGTCAGAGGGGCGGGGTCACATGACCCGTCTTTAAGGACACAGGGAAGGCTGAGGCTGCGAACCCGCTGACCTCAGCGGGGCCCCGGGCGGCTTCAGAGCCGAGCCCCGCTGGAACCACTTCACCTCCATACCAACATGTGAACAGGGGCGGGCGGCCTCCGCAGCGGGCCGGCAGCAGCCTCACAGTCCTTATGCAACCGCTCTTCACCTCTGTACGCTCACTGTACATGCGGTTTACTTTTCGGCGGTGATGGCTGATAAAATGAGGTTAACAAAATATTAGGAATCTTTACTTAACCAGGAGCCACAAACCTCAGCTCACTGAACTCAGTTCAGTCACAAATTACAAGCGAACAAGCTCACTGCTCTGTGCTCTTCTTCTTACCTTTGATTTATAATTTAATGTGTTTAAATTGTCAAGTGTTTAACCAGAAACACCCACATTTCTCTGCTCCATTAACACTTATAAGATGGATTTTTCACAAAAATATTTACCACGACTCATCTCCTAGTTTGTCTGATTCAGTTTTGTCAGTTTGGTCTCTAAATCTATTCATAACATCTTATGTTTCTGCTTGTAAAGCACTTCAAACTGCATCTGATTTGTTTGAAACGTGCAATATGTATAGAGTTTGAATTTGGTTACCATGATTTTATACGTTTTTAAAAAAATATTAAACCATCTAAGCTAAATTAAACCAAAAAAATCCAAAGTTATTAAATGGATGATGCTGACAAACGGATCTGGGTACATGTAGATTTGCTTTCCAATTAGATTTCTCCGTTTGCGTGAAGGTTCTGCTGTGGTTACTTCTGTCGGAGCCGCTCTGCACCACCGTTGGTGCTTAAAACAATAGGAGAGGCTGCTCACGCTGAATTCATTAAGCATACAGCTGTAGGGGATGAATTCGTATTAACATTCATCATTGTTCCTGGTTTACATTATTATGAGCAGGAACAACAGTGATTAATTAACATGTGTTAAAGACACACAGCAGGTTTCCATGATTTAAAGAGTCTATGGGGAGTTTTAACCGTGAAAAAAAAAATGCACGCATGCAATGCTGTTAGCTGATCGAATTAGTTTAATGAGCTGACTGACACTTCATCCAATTCAGAGGCACTTATGTTTATAAGCTGGGAAGTTTGAAAATAAAAACTAGAAGAATTCCAGTATGTTCTTGTTTGATGTATTCCAGCAGATGTAAATCAAACCTGTGATGTACAATCACACATACAGTNTGCAGCAGCTTCAGTCCAGGAGTGTCAGTTCCACCTTTTGAGAGCAAATCCACTTATTTATGAGTAAGAAAATGTGCCTCACCTGTTAGCCCTGCAGTTTGCAGCTCCTTCAGCTCTCCAGTTAACTCCCTGAGCTTCTTTACTCCTTCAGCGTAACAAAGGAGCAAGTATCCAGAACTGGGTCTGCGTTGCAAAGCACTGCAGATTCCTCCAGCAAAATCTGTTTTCACCTGACAGACGAGTTAAATGAGTGTGTATGAATCATGCATGCCTCAGTGTGTCACTGTGAGAATCTTGCATGAGAAAGTCAACCTTGTCCTTGATTGTCAAGGTAACTTGATCCATCTGCGTCAACCCGACAGCAGGGCTCCCTCCCTCTCACTGGCAGCGCAACAGCACCGGCAGAGACGCAGCAGGAAGGTCAACGCTTCACTTTTTCTTCTTTTGTACAAACACAAATACAAGTCGAAATTATTTAATTAACCTACAAATCCTGTATCTTTGTGAGATTAGATTAAAGTGGCTGAGAGGGTGAAGGGTTTTATTTAGGTATTTGTAAAACAGATGGAGTCTTACAGAGAGTCTTGGTTCCTCCGGTCAAACTCCTTTGTTCCCTCTGAAACAAGAGGTGTGCTCTTTGTGTGCATTTTTTTTCCAGAACTGAAATCTCCGCCTGCTCAGGAGGAACGTTAATAACGTGAAAAGCGCAGTTGGACCAAATGAGACACGGTGTTTTATTGGGTATTTTAAATACAATGCCACTCACATAGAAGCATTTACTTCACACTAATACAAGGTCACATCTCATCTCCATCAACAATTAGATCTGTGATTTATTCGATTTTTGTTACCATGGTGACTCTTAACACACTTAAAAAAAAAGAAATCTCTATCTCCATCTATGCTGCCAGGGACATTTAACAGATGAACAGCAGCCAGTTATCAAAAGAACTGAACAGATTCATCAGAAATGGAACAGGAACCCACACACTTAGTTCACAATCCGCATGTTTCAAAGGGGTTATCCAAAGTCACGACTGTTCCGTCCGTCAGTCCGGTCTGTTCGGCTCAGTAGGAATGGTGCCATTTGGTGTCCGATGATTCACCGACACCGTCCTCCTTTAAGCAAACTCTAGCGTGTTTCGTGATGAGCGGGTTTGGGAACGAGGTCCAGAACAACCACGGCAAACAAACCCGACACACAAGGGCCTACGTGATAACCGGCAGTGATTGGTCAGAACGTCTGAAAGCAAGTGTGTACTGCTGCTCGTTTTCAGCTTTTTCTTCACATGCACTCAACATGGCATTGAGCTTGAGTTACAGGATCTGGTTTCAGATTTGTTTTGGCTCTCTGCCACCACCAACATTTCTGACCTTCCACACTGACGGGTTCGCAACTCCGTCCAAAAACTGGGCTACTTGTGAGTACGTGTGAGTTTTGTTTACACGTCCTGGTTCGCTCGGAGTGAAACTGAATTCCATCTGCAACGAAAATCATCTTCACTGGAAAGTAAAGGCTAATTTGTTGGTGCAATCAGGTCCTCAGGTGTGTAAATAACTGCACAGCACACTGTTGTATGTTCACTTCTAGACACGAGCCGCCGCCACAGCTACAGAAAAGGGCTGAGGGGGAAAAGATACAACGCAATTTGGTCTTTCTAAAAAGTAGCTGTATTTTGATTTTGATTCTTTTTGGCTGAAGCAAAGTGGTTTTAGAGAAGAGGAGAGGAGAGGGAGGGGAGCTCAAGGTCGGGGATGGGGAGAGGAGAGGGGAGGTGTAGCTGTGGTAGTGGCTGGCAGGCAGGAGAGACGTTTAAAGCATCTGGAGGCGGCAGGTGTGCCGGGATGACAACAGACCTGCATCTTCCACAAGGCAAAAGGCAAAAAAAAGAGGAGAGCTTTTTACTGCTAGTTTGGAAGGTGAAGGAAACATACAGCAGTGTTTGTGGCCACTGTGGACTCAGATCACGTGATGCCAATCGTAGAGCCAAGGTTACATTGATGATCAGCGCCCAAAGAAATAGCCTTCGAGCTATTGCATGTGTACAGACGATATTTTAACTACAATGTTTAACCTTAATTTCATAAAACCACTCCCCTGCATTTTTTTTTTTTTTTTTACTGCAGCTAGTTTCGAATGTTATTTTTTAATTGCAAAACAATGAGTTGCCGTCCACGCTGATCTTACACAGTGACCTTGCTGGCCCTTAATTAAAGATCAAATTCAATGAGGTTTCTTCTAAACCAAAGTTACTGCAGAAGTCTGGAGAAACATGCGCTTTTTTTTTTTTCCAAATGTACTTTTCAGTGCTTTGTTTACTGCTAACTGAATGGCGCTACTTGAGAGTTGTGAGGGGTCACTCGAGCTTAAAGAGCTCCGAAAAGAATTCATTTGCCAGAGTTTTAAATGCTGGGAATGCCAGAACTCAGCGGACCGTTAAAGGTAAAGATAATTTATCAGCAGCGGCAAACCACTCCGAAAACACGTACAGTACAACCTACAGTACATCTGCACGCATGCAGGCGAGGACGGGCAGGATTTCATCAAACGGGGTCGAGTGGAGAGGGACTGAATTGGGTGATGAGATCACCATGGCAACGAGGACCTCCGCGGTGTGGAGCATGAGGGGAATGTGGGAGGGAGTTTCATGCTGAAGTGGCCTAAAGTGGAGGGAATCGCTCTTCACTTTTTACGGTTTTTAGGAGATTCTCATGGCCGCGGTCCAAACACTCACACTAATGAACTCTTCACGCGCTCGCACACACACACACACACACACACACGCCATTACATCACAGATAATAACACTTATATAACAAGACCGTGTGGACACCGAGGTGATTACAACAAGCTTGCATCAGTGTCCGCAAGCCAAAATAAATACACTTACAAATTCATGTTCCCTGATGGCAGCAACACAAAACCTCAACAACAACAACAAAAAATGTAAACAAACACAGAGTAAACTAAAGGATTGCACATTTTAGAGAGGGAATATTAATATCTACTCCGAACAGCGGTCTCCTCATTCTGATTACCGTAAGTCACAACTTCAAACATTGCATTGGAATCACGAGATGAATTCTGCTTTCAAAACACACGTCTGTCTAATAAACTGTAAATCTTATAGCCCGGTTACTGTACATTATTCTTAAGATTCCCCCTGCACTTGCAGAGGAACTGGCTTTAAGGTTGCCGTAACTTATTAAATAATCCATCAATTCTGCAGATTGGAGGTGTGTGTGTGTGTGTGTGGGTGTGTGTATTAGGAGTAATGTTGAAATCAAGTCCAGCGAGCCAGGGGATAGGAATGAGGAGAGGCTTCACATCACACGGGCCTGCAAAAAAGACACACACATTTAAGCACAACTACAATTATGTTCTCTCATAAATGAATAAAATATTGAGGGTCAAGGCATGATGCAAAACAGCGCCTCAGGGGCAAACACGCCTCTAAAATTTCATAAAAGTGTCCCTTTTTGCCTTTTAGCCAGCTCATATTTCTGTGAAGTTGATAAATATTCGGGCTACGGGCTTTTCTGTGGCAAATTTCATTCCCCCGCTGGTTTCTAAAAGACCACAGTGGAACAGTTTGGGTTGGGAAAAAAACAAAACAAATGAAGGAGCAGAAACTTTTAAGCAAAGAAAATATACAACAGCAAAGTCCAACTCTTACAGTGATTGTTGATTTGTAAATTACAGCGAAATCTGAAATAACATTTAGCCAGACTCTCATCTGACAGGCCGAGTCACATACATGTAAATGTGCCAAAAGCTCTCCAAGGGAGAATCTGTCATCATAATTCAAAGTATAGGTCTGGTTTTGGTGTGATCAAATGGACTACAATGATTTTTTTTTAGTTGGAATTACTGGAAAACTCACTGCCTTCATACAGACATCAGCTCAGGAGGGGTCATTCTGGAAAAAACAAAAGCCGATAGTGATCTTTTGTTTTGGAGTTTGGTGTTCAGGACGTGGGCGTGAGTAAAGATCTGAGACTCTGCACTGACTGCTGAGGATTTTACTCTATTTACAATACTGTGTTTAATCTTTACAGGATTTTTTTTTTTTTTAGCAGTTTATAGCCGGCAAACAATTATAATCTTCAAGTTCAACTGGCAAGTCAAGTCAGCGAGGCTTTTGTTTCGTATTAGATACCGAGTTGCACATTTAAGTGTTGCTCAGACAAACTCACCCTGTTTACTCCCAGAAGTAGCGCAGATACCATATAGTCTCATTCTTCAGCTGAGGGCCGAACAGAGGGTTGGCCTGGGCCAGAATGGCCACCAACCAGCTGAGCAAAGACAAGAAGAGAGAGAGGAAGAGGGATTGTCAACATGGGGATCCCATATGTTGGTGCACAGGCACATTTCTTAATTAAAAAGCCCGGGCCTTCCTGCTGTAGATTTAGGAAATATACTCATGAATCATACCGCTGTAAAACAACCATCGCTGTAAAGACAACAGGAAACATATGTGCACATGCACGTGAAAACGAGGGAAAAAATCTGGTCATGTGAGCTTTGAAAACCGTCCTCACAAGGCAGCTTTTCTGCTCGGCGTGAACAGATGTGATCCTGGAAGCGCGGGGGCTGTGATGAACGGAGGCTCAACTGATCTGCAGCGTCTCGTTGACTTTTAGCAATCTGAGAATTTTAAAGACAGCAGCTGATAACTCTGCTCCTCTGACTGGACTCAATAAAAACAGCTTCAGTCTCTGGGAATGCTCAGGACTTAAGCAAAGGCATCAATACAGCAACGTAGAAATATTCCTACAAGAAAGAGTCACGCGTTCAAATTGTTGTTTAAGTGAAAGTACAAAAGTAGGAGCATCAAAATACACTTAAAGGGTCAAAAGTACTCATTGTGTGGAATGGTTCATTCCTGAGTGTTGTATGTTACATTACTGGATTATAAGTATTGATGCGTTCATTTATTGTTCAAAATAACGTTGCAGCTGGTGAAGGTGATTTTATTATTTACTGTTTGTAAATGTCCCTCTTGATCGATAGAGTTTTATCCAAATCTTTTAATGAGGCATCAACAACAACAACAACTGAACCATGTTACATTATTAATTTATTGATTATATTTTGTGTTGTTAATCTGAA
>NW_007579945.1:55952-61519 GCF_000690725.1 Stegastes partitus
TGACCTATTTGACCAATAACCAAAACAAAAAAAAATGTAAACAGCTGTTAGTGTTGAACAGTTAACAGTCAATAACCAGTGAAGACAGTTCAGAGTTATCAGCTGCTGTGCAACCTGCAAAGTTTTAAAAGTCAAGTTGAGGAGCAAGCAAGCGTTGGGAAGTTGTAAGTGCACGAGGACGCTCATCAGTCTCCTGGAACTGCATTTGTGCATGTGGAGCAGTTAAGCCATAACTACGGTTTCCACTCCTGGACAGTCCTGTCTGCACTTGGTCACACTAACCTTTTACATTTGGATGCATCGGTGTCGACACTACAATCCAGCAACATTCCCTAAATTACTCAAACGTATCAGTGAAACCTGTAGTATCCGCTCACTTACTGCAGCAGACATTTACTTTGAAATGAAATAATGTTTTAATGTCACATTTATCCAAGATCAAACTGAGTAATTAAACTACTACTACTTGGACGGACCAAAGACAAACACGCAAACCTGTCAAATGCCGGCAGCACCAGTGTCGCCACGAGAACAGTCGTACCTGATCAACTTCTGGCCCAACGTGGAACTAAAAACACCTCGTAAACATCCGAAAGAGGACAAGGAGACAAGAGACACGAGCTGTCCAGTGTAGAGAAATGAGAATATTAAGACCACACGGTGTGATTTGTGATTTAAATTAAACAGAGTGTCTTAAATATCATGATTAAAACTCTATTAAATGATTAAAAAACACAAATTTGCCTCACTACATTAAACTGCACAGTTAGGACCCGGCTGTGTTGATAACTGTGGAGATTAGCCTGACTCATTTACATATTAAACCCTGCTAGAAGACCGACTAACCAACTGTCAACGCTGGTATTTGTGGGTCTAAATGAAGGTGAACATTATTTCTCTCTTGCTACCAGTGAGGTTGATGCATCTGTTTCCTGAATGAGCTGTGAAGTCATACTGCCCCTAGTGGTGGACTGAGAGTCCTGCGTGCGCCCCACCATGCTTGTAGTTTCCTCATCTGCAGTCAAATGTGTTCACAGCCTCCCGTTAAAGAAGGAAAAAAACCCAACTGTCACTGAAATAAGTTGAAACTGACAAAAATAATAATAAATAAAAATGTGATGAACATCATGGCATTGCTTTTGAATTGTGGTTCAGCAGAAATAAATATTAAAAAAACAAAAAAACAAAAAAAAAACAGCCTGATGGGACCCGTGAACTAACATGTAGTTGAACAACCCTCTGAGCCAATCACTGCCATCAGGTGTTTCCTGTAACTCTCAGTCAGACTTGTGCACCTGTTGACAGGTATTCTGGACCACTGCTCACCTGCTCATCAGCAAAGGCCTCTCATTTGTCCGGGACAGTTTTTTTTTAAAAATTATTCTTTTCACCACAATTCAAAACGCACGTCTTATTTCACTAAATTATAATTTTACAAATTTTTATTTATTATTACTTTTTTCAGTTTCTAGTTATTTGAGTGACTGTTGTGGATTTTTCCTTTTCTTTAATGGAAGGAGATGAATACGTTTGAGGACATAGTTATGGTGGCAAACGTTTCTCTGTGGACATGTTTTTGTTTTTTTTCTTCTCATATTGTATTTGATGATTTCTTTCATTTCAAAGTGACAATTCATGAAGATAAGTCTGTCAAGACCAGGTTTTGGTGCCTCATCTATCCTCTGATTTGCCATAAATGTATTGATTGTTCCTCTTGCATCGACTGTCACCTTTTGGTGGTTCAGAGTCTCAGTTTGCACTCCCAGTGAGCTGCTCGATAATATCCTGTTCAGCGCATCTCCTTCATGCTGTCCAGGTGACTGTGAGCTTCATGCATGTCAGGTGTCAACAACAACAACAACAACAACAACAAAACACAAAAGAAGAAGAGAAAGGAGATTTGTACTTACAACAGGTAGCAGCAGACTGCAGTGAGGATGAGACTGGTGACAATCACTCTGTAGGATGACAGAGGAGTCAGTCACACACATGTCCAGTTTTCTAAATGTCATATTAGTACATAGCAGTTTGCAGCTGAAGTTCTCTGAAGTCTGTGCAAATCATTTAATTCAGTTTTGGGGGCTTTTAGTGCTTTTCAACCTTGTGATTTTAAATTCTTTGACACGTTACTGTGGATATGCTGTAATAGTTTAGTACGTGAACCACACGTGACTTTGCTGTCCTGTAAGTTGTACCTGAGCAACACGGAAAAAGGCGACAGGATTAGTTCCTTGCATTTGGAAAGTCTGGTGTCATCAGCACACCACAGTTTGAATACTGGGCCATGGCACTGCTGATCTCGTGGTGTGTTTTCCAGCATAGAGACGTGTCTGAGAGGTCTGATTGTGACTGAAGGCGCTTTTACAGCTATTCATGAGTCTTCATTCAGACATGGGACAAAAACACATTTGCACTGCTTTCCAGAAATGATTCATTTTCTTTTCCTCGGCTTGTCTAATGAGTGTAAATACAAAGATACTATCATCCTTAAGAATAAACAGAACACCGCATCAAACTACTGTCTCTGGTTATGAAGTCAGACACGTTAGAAGGACTTTTGTCTCCAAGTAAAATGGCAGGAATAAATAAAAACTGAAATAGAGACAGGTCATTTTGAGTCACGGTTGTTCTTGTGAGGAGGCTTCTGTCTTCCAGATGTAAACATATTCTACATTTTACTAAACGGAGACGCTCCAGATGCCACAGTCCTGCCTCTGATCGTGTGTTCCTGTAGTTAGCCCAGCTACTTATCCGTTTGAGCTTAAATGCAATCTTCAGATGAATTAAATGCAAATAAATTGATGAATGACTCTCACACTGGAGCCAAAATGATGTTTCCATGCTGCCTGTGTTGATGTGACCCTTCAACCTTACTGGTACAGTGTGTGTGGTGGATGTAGGAGGGATGGAGGATGGATGGAGGGATGGAGGATAGAGGGAGGGATGGATAGAGGGATAGAGGATGGAGGATGGAGGGATGGAGGATGTTTCCCCGGATGACGCAGGGCCTCCATCACATGAGCAGGAGGCTACTCTGGGCTCATGTCTTTGTAATGACGCCATGCAGCTGAATACAGCCAAAACTGTAAACACTGAGTACATTTAATAGCTAACCGGGATCGCGACACTACAAAACGAGAGGAGAACTGCCGTTAACTGCAGCCAATTAACAGCGGCTCCGCCACCTACCCCCGGTTGGGTCCTTTGGGCACTAAAAACGGGGCCACGACCCCCACCAGCGCCCATAACGTGGTGAAGCAGATCATCGGCAGGGCGAGCGAGTGAGACACCATGGCTTCGGTCGGCACAAAAACCTCAGAAAGGGAAGAAAGTATCTCGGTTTGTCCTCTTGGAAATAAAGCGCATCAATGGCCGCTGAGTCAGCCCGTCCCTTCCGCTATGAGCCCGCCCAACTAATCCGACGCGGCACGTGATTGGTCCAGGTCTCTCTGGCCGCGGCGTCTGATTGGTGGATCGGGCTGCCTTTCAGGATTACAGGGAAGGGATTGGGCTGGTGTTGGTGCCATCAAACAGAAGGTGAATCGTCTCTGTGTGTGTGTGATATATATTTATTTATCATCTTCCACCCACGTACTTGGATCCATCATTTGAACTCCTTTGATGTTATTTATTGAGCAGGAAAAGACAGTAAAACAAATTAAATCAGAGTTTTGTTATTTTTATTGGTAGATTTAATCATCTCTCATGGTTAAAAAATAATACAAACTTCTTTAATTCTCACAAATAAATACTGATTCATATTTTAAAACAAGTCAAGCACTACAGAAACTAATTATGAGTACATGCATACAGCAGCAGAGACATTACTGACTGTGTATTTTAATATATACACCTGCTTATATCAAATCAACTTATGTTTTGCAAGTTTTAGTTATTGCTAGAAAAACGTCTTAATATCCTGTAGTCGCTCCTCAGCAATTGTAAATAAATAGAAAACAAAACCATATAACATAGAGTGTGTTGTGAGTCGTGTAATTTGTGCAGTGGATCGTGACAGACATGCAGTAAACCTGACATATCTTTTTTTCTTTTCAGTCTTTATCCAAATTGGAACACACCATAAATTATGGAGTAGTGAGAGTGCCAAATTACAAAAAATAAATCAATTAAGGAATAAAAGAAAAAAAAAAAAGAAAGAAGAATAAATAAAATAAAAAATAAATAATGTGGCAATATTCATCAAAAATTAATCCATAAAAGAAAAGACTAATAAAAGTAGAAATATAAAGAGAAATAAATAAAATAATAAGAATTAGAATTATTATTTTTAAATCATTTTTATTTTTTATATTATTTTTAATTTTTTAATTTTAATTAAAAAAATTGTTTAAAATGTATTCATTTATTTATTTTTATTTTTTACTTTTAAAGTGCTTTTTAGATGTCGCTTTAAAAGCAAAAGAAATACGCGCAGAAGAATATTTGCGGTAGGAATGTTGTTGTGCCTTTGCTTTTAAAGTGACATTATTAAAAAAATAAAACTAAAAAATTTAATAAAAATGAAGAAAAAAATGTTTAAAAAAATAAAATGGTACATAAAAAATAATGAAAAAAAAAATCATGTTTTTAATATTTTATTTATTTTTCTTTATATTTCTACTTTTATTAGCCTTTTTTATGGATTCATTTTTGATGAATATTGCTTTATATTGCCACATTATTTATTTTTTATTTTTCTTTTTATTTACATTTTTGTTTTTTATTCTTTTATTGATTTATTTTTGTAATTTGGCGCTCTCACTACTCCATGATAAATAACTGAGAACTGTAATTTAAGATGCAAGTTAGGCGCTGCGAGTCTCACTGCTACATGCCATTCATCAGTGCATGTCCAGTGTTTCTACAACGCTGCCACCATCCTCTGATATTATCTTGGTAAAGAACGATGCAGCCGGTTCATGACGGTGCTGATGTTCCTGGCAAAAACCCATCATGTGAAACACAGAGCAAAAGTACCACCCAGTGGACAAAGACGTCAGTCTGCACTCATTCATGAGGATCTTATTCAGAAGCACTAATATTCATTTCAGCCAGAGCAGAAACCGCTGCTTCTTAGTTTTTGCATATATCTTACCTGGCCTGCACCAATTAAAATAATATATTTGAAGTGAATAATTTGAACGCATCTTTTCTCATCATAAATACCATCCTATATTATTATTTATATGTCCTATTTCTTAGTTGCACATCACCTGCCTTATAGGATGCTCGAGTAAGGATTTGATGGTGTTACTTCAATAAAATAAATGGGAAAAGGAAATAAAATACAATCAACAAACTAAAAATGTAAGTATAGTTTCTGTGTGCTTATTCGTTAACACCGATCATTTAAATTTAGAAAATTAGATTTAATAGAAATGCTGCTTTGACCCACTTTGTTCTCTCAGTCTTGAATAGTTTGGTATTAAACCATGAGCACAGTGTTGATCAGAAAGACTATTTTCAAATTCCCTCTGGTTTTATTTTGGCTGCGACCTCAAATATTCAAGTTGTTCCTGTCGTCGTTTTATTGTGAAGGGACGGACAGCGGTTGGTCCTGACGGCAT
>NW_007579945.1:61573-66166 GCF_000690725.1 Stegastes partitus
GTCGGATTATCGAGTCACGACTGTATATATATATATACAGGTGCTGGTCATATAATTAGAATATCATGAAAAAGTGTATTTATTTCAGTAATTCCATTCAAAAAGGGAAACGTGTATATTATATTCATTCATTACACACAGACTGATGTATTTCAAATGTTTATTTCTCTTAATTTTGATGATTATACCTGAATACTAATGAAAATCCCAAATTCACTACCTCAGAAAATTAGAATATTGTGGAAAGGTTCAATATTGGCGACACCTGGTGCCACATTCTAATCAGCTAGTTAACTAAAAACACCTGCAAAGGCCTTTAAATGGTCCCTCAGTCTAGTTCTGTAGGCTACACAATCATGGGGAAGACTGCTGACCTGACAGTTGTCCAAAAGACAACCATTGACACCTTGCACAAGGAGGGCAAGAGACAAAATTTCATTGCTAAAGAGGCTGGCTGTTCACAGAGCTCTGTGTCCAAGCACATCAATAGAGAGGCGAAGGGAAGGGAAAGATGTGGTAGAAAAAAGTGTACAAGCAACAGGGATAACCGCACCCTGGAGAGGATTGTGAAGCGAAACCCATTCAAAAATGTGGAGGAGATTCACACAGAGTGGACTGCAGCTGGAGTCAGTGCCTCTAGAACCACCACACAGACGTATGCAGGACCGGGTTTCAGCTGTCGCATCCTTGTGTCAAGCCACTCTTGAACAAGAGACAGCGTCAGAAGCGTCTTGCCTGGGCTAAAGACCATAAGGACTGGACTGCTGCTGAGTGGTCCAAAGTTATGTTCTCTGATGAACGTAAATGTTGCATGTCCTTTGGAAATCAAGGTCCCAGAGTCTGGAGGAAGAGAGGAGAGGCACAGAATCCACGTTGCTTGAGGTCGAGTGTAAAGTTTCCACAGTCAGTGATGGTTTGGGATGCCATGTCATCTGCTGGTGTTGGTCCACTGCGTTTTCTTAGATTCAAGGTCAACGCAGCTGTCTACCAGGAGGTTTTAGAGTATTTCATGCTTCCTACTGCTGACCAAGTTTATGGAGATGCAGATTTTATTTTCCAACAGGACTTGGCACCTGCACACAGTGCCAAAGCTACCAGTACCTGGTTTAAGGACCATGGTATCCCTGTTCTTAATTGGCCAGCAAACTCGCCTGACCTTAACCCCATAGAAAATCTATGGGGTATTGTGAAGAGGAAGATGCGATACGCCAGACCCAACAATGCAGAAGAGCTGAAGGCCACTATCAGAGCTACCTGGGCTCTCATAACACCTGAGCAGTGCCCCAGACTGGTCGACTCCATGCCACGCCGCATTGCTGCAGTAATTCAGGCAAAAGGAGCCCCAACTAAGTATTGAGTGCTGTACATGCTCATACTTTTCATGTTCATACTTTTCAGTTGGCCAGCATTTCAAGAAATTCTTTTTTGTATCGGTTGTAAGTAATATTCTAATTTTCTAGTATAGTAAATTTGGGATTTTCATTAGTATTCAGGTATAATCATCAAAATTAAGAGAAATAAACATTTGAAATACATCAGTCTGTGTCTAATGAATGAATATAATATACACGTTTCCCTTTTTGAATGGAATTGCTGAAATAAATAAACTTTTTCATGATATTCTAATTATATGACCAGCACCTGTAAATCCAGGTTTCTACCGTGATGTTTTGGGGCTACATAAGTATTATTCATATTAGTTTAATATAATGAGGTTTAGAGATTTTTGTAAAAAGATTGTTTTTGTGGCATCTATTTAATTTTTTGACAATGTAGAGAGAAGAGAAACAAGAGCAGAGGAGATAAACTGTGGACACAGCAATGTGTTTTGACCATTTGGCCACCAGCTGCCCTCACAGATTTTAAATCAAGGACATAGAAAGCACTCATATTGGCTCATTGCTGCGTGCTGGCAGATATCCTGAAGTAAAAGTTTTGGAAATGGAGCCAAAAAGGACTGCTGCATAACTAATTCAGGACATATGGGGTTTGAACAGTTTCTGTTGTGTGACATCCAAGTCTTGGATTCCTATTGGAGAAGTCAGATATGTCCTGAAAGCTCGAATACATATTTATTGATGAAGTGGTTGGAGAGAGAAACAAATGTGAGTTTGATTTTAATCCTACTGAAGAACATGACAGAGGCATTGTTGGTCATCTGTTCGTTTTGCTCATCTCTTCCCACAAATCCAGACGTGTGTGCAGCTAAATAGAAAAAAATTATTTCCAATGGCAGCTCTGAAACATAAAGTCTTTGTAATGAAGTTGAGCTTCATTACCTACAAGAGTGACATTCTGGGATAAATATAAGACACCAGACAACGAGGGTGGGATGAGTTTAATGAGTGTAGATTGTGCTGCCATGTGCTGTTCGGTGGTTTCTCCTCGCGGCGCTGAGTGACAACGGTAGTGAGGCCTAAAAGAGAAAGGAAGCAGTTTCAGGAACAGGATTAAGTACCTGGACTTAATCGGTAGCTGAATGACCATAGCAGCGGGTATGTGGCATTATTTTAGGTGTGGATCATGTGCAGATTGAAAGCGTGTGACGACTCACCTCTCTTTTGTCTCCTCAGGTGTTCCAGCCAAAAGAGTCCCCCATGCGCTGGAACACCTTCTCAAAGGTTCCGGGGCAAACCAAATGTAGACGAGGAGAGGGGGGATAATAATTTCCCTAGGTGATAAAATAATTGCAATTGTTTGATGGAGATGTTGGAAGTTGTTTTTATGAAATAAAGATTTAGTTTTAATGTTTGTCATTAGAGTTAAAGTAATGAAGTGTTGTATTTCTGTGTATTTCTTGTGCGTGATTATTTTAGGTTAACCTGCATGTTGGAAGGCTTGAGGGGCTGATTAGGGGGCTGCCTATAAAACGCTGGCAGTTGAGCGAGCGCGAGGAGGAGAGGAACAGAGCGTCACAACTTATGCCACCGACTAATCGCCTTGCTTTGTTTTTGTCTCATTTTTGTGATATGAGTGTCGGTGAATAAACACCCGGTTGGTTTGCACCTTATCTTGCCTCAAGTCTCCTGCTTCATCCAAAACGGTCGTCCTAACAGTCACGTATAAAGACTCAATGTTTCCCTGATATACAACAGTAGATGCCTTTTATATTTAGCAGCATTTCCCATTTTTGGGCTGCTGCTGTTGTTAAGGTTTGCATGACTTTGCTTGTGACACAACAAACCCCTTTGATCAGATCTAACTTGCGTCGTCGCTCTGTATGTTTACACACTGCTGGCAACGGGTTTTAAAACACAAACAAGAATATTTGACTGACAAATGAGCTGCTTCACAAGAATGTACAGAAATCAGTTGGACCACAGTTGCAGCTTTAAAGGATAATTCTTGTATCTATGCAACACAGGTTGAATTAAAGCTTTATTGAAATCGCAGCAAAACCAAAAATGAATTTTGTCAGCTGTAAACTGGACCAATGTAATGCTGAATGGTAGAGGAAGTAGGGAAACATTTCTAATTTGATCCCCAAATAAAAGCTGTGAACATCTACTTCATTTGTTTTTTTTAGCTACAGCTGACTTCAGTGTTTCACAGCACTGCTGCCTCATAGCGCACAACCTTTATGTATTGACAGGTCTCTAAGATTTTGTCTGCTCCATTTCTGTCACTCAGTGTAAGCTGGAAAACAAACACTTCTTTCTATGTGTGTACACAGCATGTCAGTCAGTAGCTGATAACCAACTGAAATGTTATGTTGGCTGTGTAAAGGAATGTAATTTGGCCAATATTTCAACACTGGATGTGTGCTATTCGTTCTTATAAGGCCTGAGTGCTGTTAGTGAACAGTTGTGCAATAAGTGAGATAATTTACAGAGACAGTAAATAATCATCTGTGGAAATGAGAATTAGCTTCTTGTGCAAAGTAGGTTTCCACTGCAGTTGGTCCATACATTCTTGAAACCTCCTTAAAAGTCGTTCCTCTCTTACAAAAAGTAAGCAGAAATGAACAATTTACCCCAAGTGAGGTCCATTATCACAGGCTTGTTACCATTAAAAATCATTGTGACCTTTGCTGCCTGCTCTGAGGCTTTGGCAGCTTTGTGGTGAAACAAACGCCTACATGCTAAATACAATCCTCCCTTCCTGCCATCAATTTCTTCCAGGCGTAAATTAGGTTTATTTCACATTTCCGGTATTTGATTGTCCTTGGACCGTCTCGCTCTGGTATGTGATTAGATTATATTTATAATGCTTGTGTTTCTTCTTGCCCGACCTGAGACTTGTATTTGCAAATAAGTGCAAACTGCTATTTTTTTTTTTCCTATTTTTTTTTTCCTATTTTTTGTCTCCTGCCACTTTTAACCACGGACTGTTTGGTGGCTGTGAGTCCTGCCACTTTCTCCACAAGTGTGATGTTGTGAAACTGTGAGCATGTGTGGTGGACTTATAATCCTCTGAACCTCAAACCAGCAAGTGGCTTTTGAATGCATTTTGTCTTCATGCAGAATCACTGCAATTACACAATTATTGCACAATTTAACGGAGCCAGAAATTGTAAAACCAGAAAAAAATGATCAGATTTTCATCTTAGTCAAAAACAAACCGAACCAAAGTCATGACATTTCATCAAAAATA
>NW_007579945.1:67496-75980 GCF_000690725.1 Stegastes partitus
ATCTGGTTCAGTCCAAATTCTGGTACCGTGTGGCACATCACCAGCAGAGGTCGACACAGGACCTTGAAAAAGACCCCCAATATTCACGCCGTGTTGCGGTTGTTGAAACAGAGGAAGGACGCTCCACTCTGACAATTAACCACCTGAAGGAGGCTGATTCAGCTGAATACCGCTTCAAATTCAGAACGTGGTGGCTTGAGTTTGGGAGTGATTTACCTGGAACCACTCTGACCGTCACAGGTACCGTCAACACTGATACGCTTTACATAAATGACTTAAGTGCTTATTCTAATAGAAGCATGCTGAGAGAAAGGACTTGTGACCAAAGCGTAGCATTAAGGGAAAGTATTAAACGATACGTAACTTAAATTTTGAACAAATCTAGCACAAAAAGAGTTGTTGTTATGAGTGCACTAGAGCTGGCTCCATAGTCATTGACACCAGGTCTATTTTTGTCACCACCACAATGGATCTGAAATGAAGAAATCAATATGTGACTGAAGTGCAGATCTTCAGCTTTAATTCAAGGGTTTATCTAAAATATGGTAACCAGGAATCAGTCATTTTAGTCCCTTTGTTTTTACTGGATGAACTGGACGAACTAGGATTACTTTAAAACTTGGATACAAATCCTTAAAAGTCAATGACCGTCTTGAATAGTGACTTTCCTCCACTGAGATGCTCTGTCAGGCCTTTACTGCAGCTGCCTTGAGTTGTGTGTTGGTCTTTCTCTCCTTGATTTGTCTTGAGTTGGTGGAGATCCCTGAAAAGCTCTTGGGCTGCCTTTGTGTGTCTTTCGGGTCGTCTCTATTTAACAACATCATTCGACTGAGCTCTTGAGTCTGTTCCATTGGCAGACGTACATGCGACANATCAAATATCCAGCTTTTAGATCAAAGATTTGACTATCAGAAGTGTAAACCAGCTGTTTTGTTAATGTGCTGAACCATGAGTTTCTGCCACGGTCAACACGCACGCCGCCGCTGCTCGGCATTTAACAGGAAGTGGCTCGTATCCAGGCCGCACGTGCTCCGATCTGCCCCAAACTCGAAGTGCCGGATCAGAGTCCTGCACGGAGTACGTCTGTGCCACACCCCAGCATGCGAGAAGGCCGACAAGCGCACAGCGAGGACCTGTCCATCTCCGCTTTAATTGTTTTTTGTGTCGCCATAATCCTGATTGTTCACCGCTGTAACATTCTGTGACTTCCTGCACATACTGTAAACAAAAAGACAAAATCTAAACGCACCAAAAGACAGATGTGTACCTGTTAATATGGGCGTGTATGTGCGTAAACGAGGGAGGGGAACTGTTTATGCTACCCTGTCCAGCAGCCTTGAGAGCTTGATGTGGTTTACATATCAGACACTAACACATGGTTTGTGACAGAGCCTGTTCTCCAATATTTCTACCTTTTAACTGTGTAGAAGGGCAGAAACGAAGGCCTCTCACTGTGACTTTAGATACAACCCATTGTCTTTATTGAATCCTCGAGCGCAGAGGAAAGCTGTGCAAATGTTGACATTTTGCAGATTATGCATGAGCTCACATGCAAATAGCAATCTTCTGCATGTCGAAACCTGCCGAGTACTTTTTGTTGTTGTCTTTCCATCGTTGATGTGAAAGTTTCCATGCTGTTTAATCTGCTGAGTAAATATTTCAAAGCCAGGCTAGATAAATACCCCGAAGTCCTCCTTGGATTAGCGGCGCCCTTCAGTCATCATGTGACAGCAGTAATATTAGTGTTCAATCTACATGTGACAACAGAATAAAAACTCAAACCTCTCTGGTTGTCCTCTGGGCGATTCTGCTGATGTTCAGATGAGATGTGATGTGATGGAAATTGTGATCAAATACTTTTGGAATATCTTTAACTGTGATTCACGGATTGAGTTTGGTGTGTAAAAATGTGACTGCTGAGAAGCAACACAACTTAGATTTTTGAGATCTTTACTTCTTCAGGAGAGTTGAGTGAGCGTGCATGTTGTTTCCAGATGTTTCCAGAGGTTTTTTTTCCTCACATACACAGTCCAAGTGAATTCTAGGTGGAAGTGCTCTGGAGAGACGTGTTAACGTGACCATCACAAAGCAGCGACTAAATGAAAGTGCATTTACACAAAAACCCTGAATATGTCGAGAGTAAAATTGCAGCAACAACAAAACAAAACACTAAACAATCTGTCAGTTGGACTGAAACTGTAGCCTTGAAGAAATTCAGCCACTCATCCAAGAGCCTTCTTTAGTCCTGCTGACTAGTCAAGAGCCCCAAGACTTTAAATCTCATCTTGTGTTTTGAAGCTGTACGACCGAAAGGGTTGATATTCATGTGCACAGACGCATCGCAAGTTTTAGGACTCTGACTCTGAGTCTGTCGCACAGATTTACACAGTTGGTGCATGTTTGGAAGCTCGAGCTAATGTAGTGATGCTACGTTGGCTGTTGGCTCTGAGTAAACATTTGCATTAAAATTCATTTGGTCCGTGTCCCGGTGAGGACACCCGGGATCAGTCTCCATGTTCTCCCCGTGCAGCGTGGGTTCTCTCCGGGTTCTCCGGCTTCCTCCCACAGTCCAGAAACATGCTGAGGTTAATTGGTGATTGTAAATTGTCTGTAGGTGTGAATGTGAGCGTGCTTGGTTGTCTGTATCTGCTACACTTTCTACATTCCCCTATGTGTCTTCGCGCCCTTATTTACTCCTCACCTGTTGCCCTACCTCTCTTCACATGTTACCACATCCATCCATTTCCTCACTTTTGACATGCTCGGTTGCACACGTGCTGCCACTCCCGTGTCCCTTCATGTCGCTTTACCATCCCACAGCCGTCATGTCCATGCTCTCCTTTCAGAGGCAGAAACAACGGAAGAAATTAGAGAGAAGGGAGATAACAGGGGACGCTTCAGAGCAGGTGCAAGCAAAAGGACATTTGTCTTTTTTATTTTAATGCACAAAACCCTGCAGTTCCCACGCTGCAACATCTTAGCTATTATTGTGAAATACATGTGTACACATATACCTGTGTGTGTGAATGTTTGACAATTTGACATCTCTTACATTTCATAATCAGCAAACATATAAGTGCATGTTTACATTATTTAGAAGCAGCTGACCTGCAGTTGAGCTCTATGTATGTCTGTTTTGTCCAACCGTCATTGCACCGTCTGTCTGTTAATGTTTTCAGCGTTCACCTAACACGACAGAATTAGCATAAACCCCGGGTGTTAACAGCTGGGTTGCATTATATATAAAAATGCTGCAACAGTAAGATGTTTTCGTCGCCACACAGCTTCCACCTGTGACTGAAGGCCTCACATACAGCTGGTTCGTCTGTCCAGGTTCAGCTTGTTACGCCCCCGTTTAGTCTTCTTCTCTCTGAGGTCGTCTATGCTGCGTATTCAAGCCAAATCATCTCATTTACATATTTTTATCTTTTGTTTTGTATTTTATTTTGGTACTTTATTCCTATGAATTTTTGCAGTTTCTACTGATAGTTGCCTGTGCATAAAAACAGGTGGATAGGAGAAAGATTTATATCAGTCCTATAAATACAACTCAGTCTTTGTGTTCACATCGTGTGCATGATCGATATACAAAATAAGCTCTGTTGTGTTTGGTTCCTCTGCAGAACATAAAGTTATTTTATACACTCGCACTCGTTGCTCTCTCAACATTTCATTTTGATAACTTTTGCCATTAAAATAATTACATGATGAACCCAGATTATAGAAAAACGAAGTTGTCATTGTGTGTTGTGGAGCAATTTGAAGCAGCAGAAAGTAAATAATCCCAAAGCCTCACCGGGTTTTTACAAATCCAGGTTATGGGAAGCTCAATGTTTCGGGTTTCTCTGTTCCAACACTGCAGGAGAGCTACAGGTGACCTCATCTTTTACAGTCATTTCATAATAGTGCTTTTAACTCGTAGTAGGAGGAGGCGGCGGCTGAAGCGGGGTCAGAGAGTGACAGTGAGGAGGAGCTGGAAGGAGAGGAACAATGGACGGTGGTTCGTCCCAGAAACAGGGGCCGTGTGACAGCAGAGCACAACCGGCAGCTGGACCTCAGGATGTCAGAAGAGGTGGGCTGAAGCCAAGCTGGCAGACATAGTTTATACCTGCACATACAACCAACAGCGAAAATCAGTGCATTTCAACACTGCACCCTCGAAGGGAATGAATGTGTTTCATCTTGCTTCTCCTGGATGTTGTCCAACCGTTTTGTCCTTTAGAGCATTTTGAAAAGAAAAGCACATGCATATATGTGGTACTTTTAATGCATTTGCCTTCTGAGCTTTCAACTCATTTGTGTTTTGTTGTAGGAGATGGATTTTGAACAAGAGGCCAAAAGTAAGAACCAGCTGCTGTACCTCTTCTGTCCACAGGGTGGCGGTGCTCAACTGTTTCATAGTAGAAAGTTGCTGAAAATATCTAAAATATAAAATTACTAGTACAGACAGCACACTAAATTTCAGACAGTACTAATGGACAGAAATATGTCTAATTTCAATCACAAAATCAGTATAGTTCACATTCCATAAAGACAAAAAGTTAGAATTTACTCCTGTAGACTTGAAGACATGCAGTATGAGTACAGTAGCACATAGCATGCATCGTCAGCTGTAAACGCATCAAAGCCTCCTTGATGGCAGTCAAGTGAGAAATAAGCTATTTGTGAAATTAGGTTGACTGGTGGGATGAACAGTTTCCACAGAAGACATAAAAGACGTTTGCTACAGAACACAGAACTCAACCATTTTCACTCCATGACATCGACGCTTTGTTTTGTCACGACGTATTTTTGTTCCTCTCTCGTCTAACTTCTAGCACTGAAGCGCACATCTCAGCCGGACCAGAGCAGGTAGGTTACTGGCAACTGGAAATACACATTATCACTCCACTGTCTGGAAATGTTACAGAAATACACAGTGGGGGTTTTGGGGGAATATGTGTGATGTATAAACCTTTACTTGCTTCAGATGTGAAACAAAGCAAATTTCTATTAGTTTTTTTTTAACAGGAATATTTGCATCTTTCTGTCAGTAAAAATACACACGACCCACTCTGGGTAATAAAAATTCAAATGTATGCAAATGTAAGAAAAACACAACAAAATAACATCTGTTGAACAAATAGTCACATTTTTCTCTTGTGGTCTTCGCCTGACTTGTCTCTCCCTCTTGTCTTTTTCCTCTTCTCTCCTCCTCTTCCTGCCGACCAGTCGCTCTCTGTGGGAACATTTCACCTGAAGTTGCAGAGAAAGACCTCCTGGATCTCTTCAAAAAGTAAAAACACTGTGGGTGTGGGTGAACATAAATTGGAGCTGTTCAGAGTTTATCCAGATGACGACAGCAGCAGCTGCAGCTGGAGCTCATGATTGTGGTAGTGTTAGTTATAGCAACAGTGAAGGCAGCAGTGGAAGAAAGGAGTCTGGGTTCCTGCTACTGACCAGCTGATTTGGTTCCAAAATACGTTTCAGTTCTTCAGTGTTTGGGCTCAACACTCACACTTACTCGAGTGTGGTTCCCTTTTTATTGGACAAAAAGTCTCCGATCAGCCTGGACTTGCTTGAAGACGATCCACCTCTCATCTGTGTCCTCTTGTCCAGGGGGTGGAGCTGGGGGCCAACAAGCTGGTGGTGAGGTACCCACACAGTTGGCTCCACTGGACCCTGCCCTCCAGGGACCAAGCCCGGCCTCGGCTGTAGCGCTGCTGGAGCTCTGTCCAGTCCAGCCGTGACAGGGTGCTGGGTGACACACTGATGTGTATCTGTTTGGTGTTGTGCTTTTTAGATTGGTTTATGTTGTTTTTTTTACCACTTATCATACGTGCCAGTTAGGGTGAGGACTGAGGAAATGCACTATAATCACTGTTGACTTCCACATACCCCCAACCCCTGATAGTGTCCAGCTACTATCTGCAGCCCATTTTTCTTGCCTGTGTTTACTGTATGTACATTGTTCTGTGAATATAATGCAGGTTCTCTCCACACAGGGTCAGCCAGGGGCACCTATAAATGGCAATGAGTGCTTCTACGAGCGCACCAGAGGCTGTTTCTAGGTGCCGCTTCAAACATAGGCCAGCAAGGTTGAGACGAGAAACCGTGGCAACCATAACTCCCTACCTGTAAAACACCTGAATAAGGCAGAAGAAGGGAGAAGAGGAAGGACAGCGCTCCATGTGGAGGACAAGAGGATGATCTGAGAACACTGACAGCTGAATGTGTGTGATGTTGAAATGGTTTGTGTGTGAGAGCCAGAGTCAGAGGTCGTCACTCTGACATGATTAGAAACTTAAGTGGAGTTTCATTTACTGGAAGGAGTTTCACTTGGGTTGTGTGAAAAGCTCCTTTTGGTGATATTTTGCCCTCAACCTGCTCTTGGGTTCTACACCAGCAGAGCCCGTTCACATCATTCTGGGTTTCTATACGACGATATAACTTAATAATACGTGAATCATCCCTCAAACATGCAAAAAATTTTAATCTAATTTTAATAATAAAAGTGTACAAATATCCTTTAAAATGTTAACTGCTCTTGGGGGCCCCCTACTGGTGACTGGGGCCCTCAGCAGGCGCTTAGTTCACTTACGCCTCGGGCAGCTCTGGTTATCTGTCAATGAGGATTTATTGGTACAACTGTTCGGTTGAACCATGTTTGGAACGCTACTGAAATCCAACGCTGCCACAGAATTCACAAGGAAGTTATTTTCATGTGAAATGAGGATTACTTTTGAAATGTTACACAGAGAAATAAATCAATAAACACTGAAATATGGGATGTTGTGTTTTTTTTCTGCTACTTGTTGTCTTTTTGCTTTCCAGTCATTAGCATCATCCATCCATCCATCATCTCTACACCTTAATCCTCACCAGGGTCACGGGGGGCTGGAGTCTATCCCAGCTGACTCAGGGTGAAGGCAGATTCACCCCTGGACAGGTCACCAGTCTATCACAGGGCTACACTTAGAGACAGACAACCAAGCACACTCACATTCACACCTACGGACAATTTACAATCACCAATTAACATCAATATGTTTGTGGACTGTGGGAGGAAGCCGGAGAACCCGGAGAGAACCCACGCTGCACGGGGAGAACATGGAGACTCCACACAGAGAGATCCTCACCTGCGAACGGATGCGAACCGGCGACCTTCTTGCTGCGAGGCAACGGTGCTGACCACTGATCCACCTGGCAGCCCCCCAGACAAACGTCAGTGACTTTAATTTGCATGTGCTATTGAATCTCTCTCTCTTTCGTTCTCTCTCTGCTTTCTGAGACCCTTCAGCCCACCTCACAGTGCCAGGCAGGTGTTGTTTAGTGATGCTTAGATCCAACACGCCTGGCAGTAACCGTCTGTGGGTGTCGCTGGTGAAACTGAACCCAGCTGCCAAATGAAGTTGGCCACTTGTTAGCTTGTTGGCTAAGGGGGTGATTACTTTTTCACATAGACCAAGGTGGCGCTGAGCAGCACTTTTTCCATCAGTAAATGAAATCATCATCTAGAAACTGCATTTTTTGTTTTCTTGGGTTATTCTTGTCTTATATTCAAACTAGCTTGATGATCTGAAACATTTAAATGTGACCTAAATGGGCCTTTTTCACACACTGCAGTGCTTTGGGAGGTTCATGCACAGGTTTCATTTCATTTCAGGCATGCACAGATATTCAAATCTTAAGGCCTGCTTGTGGCGTAAAGAGGAAGGAAACCAGGCATAACTTCACAGGTTTTTACTCGACGCCACATCCTTGTGAGCGGCGCTGCTTATTGATCCTGGTAACCGATTCTTATGTGCAGCAGCAGCGACCTCCTGACATGTTAACAGAGAGAAGAGCAGCTATGAGTTCGACAGCAGCTGTGAGCGGATTCGTTGTCATCGTTCTCTATGTGTCAGGTATCGATCATCTACATTTCCATTTGAGGGTATTTATATTAGTTTTAGCAAATACTGGTCCATTTTTGAATTATCTGTAAAAACTGATTTAATGTGATATTTACTTTTTTAGACTGCTTCCTATCAATTCTAAAACTCAGCATAATTGAGTAGATTTTATCTGTATCTTAGCACAAAGAAACTTAATTTGGTTCGATTGCCTGTACGAGCTGAAAAACGCATAACGCAGCAACATGAGGTCAAAAAAAAAAAAGCAAAAAGAGACTTATTACTAGAAAAAAAAGGGTCCAAGTGTTTCTGTAATTGAAAATTATGTAGATTAGGGGCGTCGTGGTGTCGCTGTACGGATGATAACTGCAAGTGTATGAAGTTTGCTTTTCTCACCTTAGTGTGCTATTTCTGCTAAATTATTGTGACTTCATGGTATTAACACCTCACAAGCATATAAGAGTTTCACATCTGCATTTTGTCTCTGCTTTCACACCCCATTGAGCACAGACAGGAAACAAACCAAGCACACTCTTTTAACCCTGCTCAGGACTTCATGTTTCCATACCCCAAGACCCCAAGAAAGAATATGTAAGGGATAATGCCCGAC
>NW_007579946.1:0-4480 GCF_000690725.1 Stegastes partitus
GGTCTGGACGTTAAGTTAGTAAACAGTTTGTCTTTGTCTGGTCATTTGATTGCTTCATGTTTGTGTTTCATACATCACAGCGGTGTAACTTTCTGCATCAGTCGCGGATCTCTCTAAGCTCTGTCTTTGCTTTTTCCAATAAAGTGTGTATCTAAAGTCCCTTTTTCTAACCCTTTACCGATTGATAAGTATCTTTTCAAATTCACATCACAAAATAGCAGCTTTGGTTTCACTCTGAGATTTTGTAATTTGATTCTATTAAACTCATTTTTAAAAAGAACAATAATGTTTTCTTGAGTGAATTTCTGTGGCTGGTTTTCTGTGTTGACTGATGATAACAATCACCTCCACTGTGAATGACACTAATGCTGAGTTGTAGAAGTCAGATTTGGTTTATGGTGACATTTATGATGAACATAAAGACTTTGAACATTTTATCACACTGCAATGAGTTTTATCACCAGTAGTAAAAACATTATTCATCACTGTGAGCTTTATACTCAGGCTGAGTGTCCTGCACNCAGAACAATACTCAGTATACAAACCAAAATATGTCCACTTAAATCAAATAATCATTTACTCGTATGTATCAGGTACATTAAAAGATTGACTTAAACTTAGCAGTCACATTACATGAACTCAGTTGGACTTCACTATACCAACACATACAGCGAATCAAAACATCTCAAACTTACATACGATCAATCTAACAGTCATACACAACTCAGAAACTTTCTCATATTGCCACTCAAAGAGATAGAAAGAAACGCCATAGCTTGCCTAATGCATAACACTTCCTGTTGCTTTTCTTCTACAGTCTGATTGGCAAACAGCGAACTGTGCAAAACCTGCGCCCCCTATAGGCCTTGAGAAAAAACAACATAAAAACAGATCCAGTACAATATTTTTACCACGTAGCAGTGTGAAGTTTCTATGACACAGGTTACCGTCTTCGTCCAGCATACTGGACTGTAACATTTTGTATGAGATGGTATCCTATGAATTATGACAGGTTTTCACTACATACTTTACAATATTTTCACTACATACTATAATTGTATGTATGTTTTAACAACATGACCTTCTGTACAACATAGTGTCAAAGTATTTAAATGTCAGACTACAGTACGATACTTTTGTAACATCATTTACAATGTTGCTGCAACATATGACATTTTATTTTCAACATATATATCATCATGGTATTTTTTAGAACATGCTTTTCAGAATATTTTTGCCACATATGACACTATGACTTTTTCATACAATATATTATAGGATAGCATTTTTTTTTTTACAACATTCTGTGCAGTATTTTCACCTCATGCTGTCATGTTTTTTATGAAATACTATTGTTGGACATGTTTCAACATTATATACTACGACATGTTTTTATGACAAACAGTGTTCTTTACAACAGACTTTCAGGTATTTTTTCATGACATGCTATACGTAGCATTTTTTATACTTTACTACAGTATGACTTTTTTAAATGAAATACTTTACTATAGGATGTTTATAACACACTTTACATTATTTTTTTTACCACACACTGTAGTATTCCATTTTCTACAACATAGTTGACAATTGCGTTACAACATATTATAGTCTGACATATTTGTGACATGGTAAACAATGACTGTTCATTTACAACAGACTTTACTGTAGAATTTTTCACACCGAAATATGACATTTATTTTCCAACATTGTTGTNAGCGGGTTTGGATTCTGGCTGTTTGTCCTCTACAGCCTCCCAGTGACTACAGGTAAACTGGTGCACCAGTAAAGCTTCAGAAACTAAGACATAAATACAGCTGAGTCATAGAGCGACTGTAAGAATGCAAAAACAAATTATCCTGAAAGAAACGGTGAAAACTATAACTACAACAAAACATTCAAGCCCTGTAAAATAAAAACTAAAATAACATTTAAAACGGGGATAGGGCCGACCCGATCCACTGTCTGGTTCCGATACCAACGCCATGTCTCTGCTGTCATGTTGTCGGCTGAAATGACTCCACCCCTGCCGGCCGCTCTGCTCGCTGGCTGCAAACTGAGTCTCATCAAGACCAAGAAATCCATTCCACAGTTTGCATCCAGCCAGCAGGCGAGCATTGAGCGGCGCCGTGGCAAAGCAACTTTTCACCACATGTCCGCAGTGTTTCACACCAGAAACACCACAAAGCAAGACAGCAACACGTAATGTTCGCAGACCTGTTGTACCGAGAGGCGGAAGCTCCGTCAACAAAACAAACTTAATCAAACAATGAACATGAGCAAGAATGTTCATGCTGATCAGATGCACACTGTTTTACTGATAGTGTGAGTGTTGAGGAGTCATTCAGTGACACTAAACCTCCTTCTCTCCTTGATTTGTGTTGATCAGATGCACACTGTTTTACTGGTAGTGTGTCTGTAACATGTTTACACTTATCGGACTTTTCTTTGAAATATCTGACATTTGTAAACTACAGTTGCCGGTGTACTTAATCTGTGCTGCTCAGATGAAGCAGCCCTTTGTATTTTATTTGGAGAGGGGTAGTGTGACAGAAGTTTGCCCTTTTTGTGTATCTGTCTTGGATTTAACAAACATTGACAGTCAATTTAAAACCCTCACAGTTGAATATTTGTTCTCAGGATGGGACTTTTCCTGTTGACAGGATTTCCTGTTTTTCTGACTTCCTTTTCTGACCTTTACTTCCCTGAAGTTGCCTTTTGGGACATACGTGCATACATTCGTACATGTCATACTTGCCTGTAGAGAGGAGTTTATTATAGCCTTGTATAAAATCAACAACAATGATGATAATAATCATAATAAAGCAAGCACAGCTCTGGTATCGGAATACTATCGGTATCGGCAGATATCCAAATTCAGGTATCAGGATCGGATCAGAAGTGAGAAAATGTGGATCGGTGCATCCCTAATTTAATATACAGTATAGTCTGTACTAGTCACTAGGGTCATGGGGGGCTGGAGTCTGTTCCAGCTGACTCAGGGTGACGGCAGGTTCACCTGGACAGGAAACCAGTCTATCACAGGCCTACCAGGGTGTATCGACATAAAATACACTACGTATACACACACACACACACACACACACACACACACACAGCTCCTGGCTTTATTGTGTCCACTTCAGATGGAGGGTTCAGGTTAAGGTCCTCATGTGCACATCACAGGCAAGGTGGTCCCCACAAAGCAACTACACAAACGTGTGTGTGTGCATGTGTGTGAGTGTACTAGTATATGTATACAAGCACACACACATTTTTTTACGACATACTGTACTCAAGCGCTTTTACGACATGCTGTGCAATATTTTTACAAACACTATGATGTTTATTTACGACGTTCGATTTTCAGACGTGTTTCCTATACGATGACGTGTTTTTATGGCATTAGATTAGATTAGATAGAACATACAGTGTTCTTCACAATATACTTTATGGTATATTCACCCCATACTGCGCTATGGTTCTTTTTTATGACATACTATACATAGCATTTCTATACTTTACTACAGTATGGCTTTTTGTGACATACTATAGTGGTTTTTACAACATAGTTTACGATTGTGTTCCAACAAACGGTAGTCTGACATTTCTACCACATGGTAAACAATGACTGTTCATTTGCAACATATTTTACTTTTAATTTTTNAGCGAGAGAACCCATGAACTCTGGGCTACCAGCCTGAAGATTTTGCCAGGGGATCGAACCGAACTGAACTTCCTCCGCTCTGGTCGGGCTGGTCAGAGGCTCCTTTGTGCAGCCACCTCGCTTCCTTGTTTTGCCCTCGCGATCTGTTTACCACGGGCAAAATTCAAACTCTTTTGGTGTTTCGGAAATACATCGAATACGAGTGGATCTATTTGAATGTTCCACTGTAAACTGAATTGTACATTGAGCTTTATATATGAATGGCCATTCTCTTTAATCATTTTCATTGTCTCTAATGTTTATCTTTACCGTTGTTGTCTTTGTAGCACAATACACATGGTACCACTTGAACTTATTTTCTTCTGAGTCTAGCCTAAATTATTATGTGCTGAATAGTACCAACGTACAGGCTACATCCTCCTTCATTGTTCCACTGACTTTATGTAAAGCTCCAGGTCCACTGGCAGCAGAACAGAACCAGAGCATGATGCTGCCACCTCCATGCTGGATGGTAGGTTTGATGTTCTTGGGGTTGAAGGCCTCACCTTCTCTCCTCCAAACATGTTTCTGCTCATTGCGGCCAAGTAGCTCAGTTTTTTATTTCACCTGACTACAAGACGTTCCTCCTGCTGCAGAAATGACCTTTGCACGGTTGTCGTAGCAACAGTTGGTTGAGCCGTAGTCTCATGTGGTAATATTTAACTCGTAGGTGAGTCATAAAAAATAAAACGACCAATCACATCAAGGTTTATCCAGATATGAAATCATAAAGGATCATAGAGAGGTCAAAGTTTTTCAGGACGGACTGAGAGCAGC
>NW_007579946.1:6949-21748 GCF_000690725.1 Stegastes partitus
TGACTTCTTCGAGGACCCGTCTAACTGTGCTGCTTCTGTCGCCTTCAGTGTTGTTTTCGGCCTCATGTTTGTTCTTGCAGTTGCATTTTTCATCTGGAAACGACGGCAAAACAAAACCAGTGAGTCACAACTGTGTTTGTTATGTTCAACAATGCATTTTATGTCAAAGCTCTTGGTTGATGAAGCTAAAATGAAGAAATGAATCACAACACAGTGATAAAAGTTCATCTAATGTTCACAGAAAAAAGTGAAAATTTAGATTTTTTTCAAATGTTGAAGCATCAAGATGAAACTGCAAATATATGTAGAAATAAGGTTCTTGTTTTACTGCGTCTTTCCACAGAGAATCCAAAGGAAGAGGGACAGAAGCTCATGACAGACATCAATGAAATAGAAGCTCTGGACAACAAAAAGGCAAAACTGGATGAGGACTTTAAGATGAACGAGGAAGAACTGAACAGCGTGACGCAGACGATTGTTGCTCTCCAGAAAATGACGAAGGAACTGGAGACGCAGCAAAATAAACTCAAATCCCAAAGTGAGGTGATCCAGAAACAGTCTGAGGAACAAGACAAGAAGATGAAGTCCCTGCATGAAGAAGTGATTCAGAAGGAGGGAGATAAGACAGGAAACAGACCGCAGGGTAGCATTAACCTGAAGGAAATCCTGGATGAAGTCAGATCAAGTCTGGATAAAAGAAAGACAAATCATCAACAACTAGTGGTCAACACAGACAGCATACTGGAGACAGCTCGTAATGAGATTAATAAACTGTCAGAAAGGAAGCAGACACTGGAGACCGACATGAAGGAAATCAAACAACAACTGCAGGAAACAGAGGATCAGAAAGATGCACTTCAGAACAAACTGCAGCCGAACAAATGAAGGAAATAAACAGATTTCTGACCTGTTTTTTCAGTCAGTCAGTGAAGTTTAACATCATTTGACATCTTCCAGAATAACAGTGACAGTAAAACAGGAAAAGGTCTGAAGGTTTTATCTGTTGATGATTTAGAAACACGCAGTTGTCGGCAGAAGACAACAAAATCATTGTCGATTTAAATATAACGAATGTGACGTTTCTCTTCTTTAATCCTATTCAGGAGTTGCAGTGATTCGGGGACGAGCTTCTGTGTTTTCACTTTGAGAATTGTCAGTGTGTAGTCTTGAACTGCATCGTGGTTTGTTTTAGGTTTTGCCTTTTGTGTAAACTTGTATCTGTGGATGCTGTTTTTGCATTTTCTTTATATTGATTTCCATTATCGTCTGTTTGTGTTGCTTTTATTTTCAATGATTTTTGCTAACAGATGTGCTTCACAAATAAACTGCGTCGTCAAAGTTGTGCCACCTTTTTTATTTTTATTCTATTATAAGAAATATATTCAAACTGGAATTATCTCAAGGTGTTATGCACGTAGAGTTCCCAGAAAGTTCTTCTTAACGTCAGGATAACCGAGAATGATCGTGAAGCATACCTGCTGCCATCTCAAAACTGAATGCTGCATTGACAACGTTCCTGCTTTGTTCTGATGTAAAACTGAGAATGTTTATATTTTCAATCACGTGTTCCCTCAACAACGTCCCCAAAACATGCTGAAAACATTTCGGGCAGAGTGTTGTCTTTTAGGAGAACATCCTACACTGTGGTCTCGCAACAAAAAAAGCAGCATGTTCTACTTTCCTTATATCATCTTACAGGAACGTTAAAAAAAAATAAAAATCATTTGAGGCCTTGGGAACATCTGGAAAAAAACTTTTGACTTTTGTTTTGAGAGCGTTCCTTCGTTGTCGTCATGGAACGCTGTAGAACGTTAAAGGAATCTATTCTGTGTTCCCTCAGTCCGAATGTTCCACCTGTGTTAAAATATCGCAGGACAGGAACGTTCTGTCACGACATCTTGAGAACATGTTTTTAATGTTGCACTGAGAACATCCTTCCTTTGTTGTTATTGTGTAAACGTCTCATAGAAGAACGTTCTCTTGTGTGTTCCTTGAACCAAACCACCCCTAATTTATCAAACCATATTCGAACCGTTCTTCTTCCCCATTCAGCTTTTTATTACCCATCTCACCTGTTCTACACCTGCCCCTTCTCACGTCTCACCTGTTTTACAACCTGTTTCACCTGTTCTTCCACCTGTCTCAGAGAAGCAGTTTTTGTCACCTGAAGGAGGCCTTATCGGGTTTTCTGACATTATGTTTTCCCTTTTTTTCTCCTGATTTGTTGTTGTTCAGATTTTATAGCGTCTGCTTGATTTTCAAATCAGTTTGCGTTGCTGTGGCTGTATTTGATTCCATTGTCTGACACGTCAGTCGTCTTATCGCCGTTAAATGGGTTTGAAATTGTTTATACTTCACTTGATTGATTTCAGTTTCAGATTGAGTCACATATCTTCACTCTAAATTGTTTTACAGCCTTATAAACGAGGACCTGGACCTGCAATAAACGCTTAGTGCACATTCAAGGAAAATATCTTTATTGCACAAAATGGTTTTGCTCATCCAATGAAAGGCCTGTGATACCGAGCATATCATATCAAGTTACGGTCCAACAGTGAATGAGTAATCACTTCAACAGCTGACTCTGTAAAGGTAAGCTGCTGCTACTTTTATATCACAAACTAAAACGCAAAAATTGTCAGGAAAAAAAGACGATTTTCTAACCAAGTTGTAAAATTCTTAAGACGTAGTTTGAAGTGTTTATGCAGAAATGATTTGAACTATTGATTTTTATACAGACAACCACAGTGATGTTAACTGTTGAAATGACAGCAACATAAAATATTCAGATTTATTCCGTTTTTAATATATTTTTTTGTCATATTTACATCTCATCTCTTGCTGTTTCCTGTTTGCTTCAAACCTTATATCTCTGTACAGAAATCCCAAGAGCAACTTTACTGTTTTAAATTATTGTGTTTTTGTTCAACTGTTTAATAGTTCTGCTCATTTTGAGATCCAGAACATTCCACAGTTTTATTCCACTAACCGACGCTCTTCCTTGTGCGTCGATCAAACAGCCTTTTAAAGTTTAAATGTCCTCCTAAGTCATAGTTTCTTCTGTTGCTTCTGAGCAGCTGCTGCATGTAATCAGGAAGTTGTTGTTTGCTTTGAACATGATCTGCAGCGATTAATTTCACAAAAGCAAACATTTTCAAAGTATTCGTTGTCAAAAAAACATTCTTCTCATCTGGTCCACAAATACTGACAGCGTCTCGGTTTGTTCCTCCGATAGTAAGAAATTCAAGCAGCAGTGACCAGCTTCGTGTAAAAACCAACAACTGTTGTGGTAAATTGCTCAAAATGAAGTTGTACCAAAAGAGAACCACAACTCAGCTTTATTAACTCAGATCTATTTTAAGTACAAGCAGTGTTAAAGAAAAAGCTGATGTCACGTAATTATCTCATCACACTCTGTAAATCACTGACAGGTCTTTTACTTTGACCTCTAGATAAAGAGACTTTATTGTCATTGTGCAGAAGTACAACGAAACTTGTGTGGAAGAACACGACAATAGCAGCAGTGCAAATAAGAATAAAAATAAGAATACTAGAAATAAAAATAATTTAAACAAAGTACTATATACACAAAGCATTATATACAATAAAGTGAAAATATAAGATAGTGCAAATAGTGGGAGCACTGAACTGTCCTATCGAGCTGGGGATGTCTGGGTGGTGGGGCAATGTGTGGGGGGTGTGATGGCGGCAACAGCTCTGGGGAAGAAGCTGTTTCGCAGTCTGCTGGTTCTTGTTTTTAATGTCCGAAATCTTTTCCCTGATGGAAGAGGGACAAACAGTCTGTGTCCTGGATGGGTGGGGTCTATGGCAATATGATGATCAGCTGCTCAGTTAGTTTAGACTTAAAATGTGGCAGCACGTTTAAGGCTGCACATTGTTATGTTCGTGAAGCAATCCCTTTTTAAAATTTTATTTTAATTTTATAGTTGTGCTCATTTTAAGATTGCCAAACAACAAAAAATAGTTCCAATACTGACAATCTATGGATGTCAAGCCACCGTTCAAATAATTTGCAAACTGTCTGGGTCCTACACTGACCCTTGTGGAACACCATGCTGAATACACAGTGATATTTTTTAGTTACATCTTCACAAATCATTGCCTCTTACTAATATAACTTTACAACCAGTTCAACACTTCCCCCCTTATGACACAGCTGTCCAATTAATCAATTAGTATTTTACGATTTATCGTATCAAATGCTTCTTTAAGATCCACAAACACTCCATCCATACATGTCTTATTGTCAGTGGAATTTGCTGTTTATTCTGTTTGCTCCAAAAATGACATTGCTGTTGATCTATTTGGTTCAAGTCCACACAGACGTAGTTGAAGTTAAACTGGTCTGCAGTTTGTAAAAATGTGATTGTCCCTATTTTTAAATAACAGAATCCCTTCATTCCATTTGGGAAGGTACCATAGTGAAAAGAGATTTGCAATGTTCTTATCATTTCCTTTTAACCAGTGGAAGGAACAGTTCTCTACCAGCAATAGTTTGCATCATTTTGCAGAAGCAGCACTTTTTACTGGCCATAAATGTTTTTATTGTCTAGTGCAGCAGCGTGCGGGCTGAAGCAGCAGCACGCGATCGTTTTGTTTTGTGCAGAAGACGAGTCACATGACGCCTTAAACGTCCACTTCTGTGTGACTGAGAAAGTTAATCACCACCTTAATGACGATATCTCTGACTGGGGCTTTAGTTTTTGTCGAGCCGGATTTTAAACCAGGACATCTCTGGTTCACATGTCGGCTGGGTCTTATTAAAACATGTTTTCTATCTGAAAGGTATCATAATGTAATCCGACTGCAGCAAACAGGAAGGTAGTTATTCTTCACAAAGTTGTCTTTTATGTTGTAGTTTTCCACCAAACCAATGAAACATCAAGTGTTTTTTATTCCTATGTTATGACCATGTGGTATTTTATGATACTGTGGTGACCTATTTATTGTTTACTTGTGTCTTTATTCAGCTTCATTGCTGAGGAAACATGAGTGTGTACAGCTCCTTTGGATTCTTGGCGATACTCCTTCACATTTTCCCAGCTGTCACAGGTAAACGGAAAACCTGCACTACATGGACGAATAAACCTGATTTAACAAGACCAGAAGGGTTGCAGAGAAACTTTTCTTACTGCAAACACACAAGAAGTTCAGAAACTGCATCTATAAAAAACAAAAGAAAAACTGATTTAAAGTTGGTTGCCATCCTGTTTAAAGTTCCTGTGCGAGGACACGCCGTTACACGCAGATTTGTGTTTCACCCCCGACCCCAAACTTGCGAAAAAGCAAACATCACATTGTCTTTCAAACTGACCCAAACTCCATTTTAAGAGTCAACACCGGTTTCAAGAGATGCATCTGCAGGTGAAACCCAGAGAATCAACAGCAGCTGCTCATCGTTCGGTATTCACACGGTCACGCGGTGGGAATTTGCGGACCGTCAGCACCCCAAGCGTGACGTTCTGAAGCTTTTGAGGGAGAGTTTAAAGGTCTCTGTTTCAGAGATCCAGCTCATGTTGCAGATGGCGGCAACAAAGCGGGACTTTCAGGGAGTCTTACGAGGCAGGAGCAGAGTGTCGCTGCACCAGTGGATTCTTAAAGGGGATGGCAGCTCAAATCTAAATCAGTAATGAGCTTTTCCGTTTTAACTCCAAACCACATCTGTTTTGCATTTCACTGTCTGGCTTCTTTCTCTGTGTTTGATCATTTCAGCTGATCTCGGCGATGTTTCGTCTGTTTCCATCGTCGTATTTCTGGCTGTTGGCGCCGTGCTGTTCTTTGCAGGTTTCCTCGCTGGGTGGAACTTTAAGCGTGAGTTCATTAATTTTGTTTTTCTCTCTCTTGTGTGACATTTCAGTGAACTCTGTTGCTGAAACCAGGCAAGGTAAAGATCAGTTTTGTTCCCCATCTTCTGCACTGATCCTGTTTAATTTCACACCTTTTGTCTACTGAAGCTGTGGAAGTACGCAGCCAAGACACGATGACCGTCGAAGACAGCGCTGTTGCTCCACTGAGGAATCCGAGCCTTGAACCGAAGGATCTGATTGGACAAATGAGACTCGTCCTGACTCGGACGGACGTAGATAAAAGCCAAAAGAAGCATGGGTCGATGGAGATACAAGTCACTAAGAAAAGGCTGACAAAAGAATCACAGAAATTATTGAGAGAAAAAGGACATTTGGAGGACAAACAGAAATACAAAGATTACGTACGACTGCTGCTTAACGTAGAGAATGAAATGAAACCTCACTGTGCATAACAGTGGTATGAAAAAAAAAGAAGCTCAAAACCAGTTAAAGAATCAGTTTTAATGCATTTAAATTTAATTTTCTTTTAACTGAAATAAGAAAAATTACATAAAGTTTAGAATCAACAGCATTTGGTATTGCTCTGGTATTTATTTGTTTGCTTGTGATGATGCTTTTTCTTACGCGTGAAAAAAAAAAAAAACAACAACCTTCTTGCTGTTACTTGTTTGTAACGTGAAATCCTAAACTTGAAGCTAATGATTAACCTGCAGATAAAGCAGCTCATGGTGCCTTTTTAAATATACTGAATACCCTCTGTTGTGGAAAACAGAAGTTACTTTAAAATGATTATATTTAGTTTTGTGTGTGTGTGTGTGTGTTTGTTTGTTGTGCATACTTTTGCTTTGAAATGAATAAAGATCTGAAGAATTTTAAATCAGCCGCCTTTCTGTTTTATCTGTGCCAAAACGACAAAATAAAAGAAAAAAAACGAAACATTAAAAATATATAGAGACTGCTATTAAACACGCTTTGAGCTGAATCTGTTGTTCAGGTTAAATCCACGATCACAGACTCACCTGCTCCTGAATGTGACGGTTTTGAACTGTTTTCCTTTTCCAGTTGTCTTGTTAATTGATGCTTTTTATTCTGTTAACTCTACATGATTGTGAATTAGGATTCCCCGCCAATGAGTCCTCAAGATTTACAATAAGGCTGAATGAAAAAAAAAATGTGCAAGTGGACTAAATCTTTGAATAGACCAGGAACAGATCTGACAATTAAGGATCTGGGAAGAAATGATGTTTGTATAAAACACAGTGACAAACCTGTTTCTTCAAAGATTCCACGCCTTTATCAGCTTTCTTCCTCTTCTGATGTTTAGGCCGAAGACGCCGGTCAGAAATTCAGAAGAAGAAACAGAACAAACGTAAAAGAAAAAATTCTAACAATTCATGAGTTAACTGGTGTGATTGTTTAATATTCATCCAGACTGTTTGCATTAACTGTTGTTCTACTTCTAGTGTGTTTTCTTACAAATGAAAGAATGGAGGAGGACTGTGAACCAGCAGCTTGTTTTTCCTCCAACTGGGAGTGAAAAGAGAAACACAAGTTCATTTATTAAAGTGAGTCATTGATCCATGAACTCAATGTTTATTCAGACTGTGTGTTTGCATTGACTGAGAGGAAAATCATGTTTTAGAGCTGCAGTACAAAATTACAGTATTTAAATATTAATATTCAATAATATTAATGCAAGATTGCTTTTCGACATATGTAAGACTATCATCTATACACACTGTGTTTTTCTCATTTCTTTTCCTGATTCTTGTGGTTTTTGTTGTTTCTTACATGTTGGGTTTTCGTATCTTTTATCTTCAAATACCTGCATTTCAACGTCTTCATGTAACGTCGGCGTCTCTGCTTCGGTTTGAGAGCAGTTCTTGTCTTCTTCATTTTCAGTTTTGTCCCTGATTCTTTTGGGTTCTGTGCAAAATGAAAGCAACAGAAACAAAGTGTGAAAGACTTTTAATACAACTTTTGAATCATCTCTGATCTTTGCCTCTAACATCACGATTTCCTTTAAAGTTCTTTGAGAACAAGTTGATATTTATGTGATGATCCGAGTTTTTGTGTTTTATTGTGAAACAGGTTTTTAGTGTATGAGCTTGTGTGTTGCAGGCTGCAAGTGTTTTTCAGGCTGGGCGCCGTTTTTGGACGTGAGAGGTGTAACCAGGGGTGACTCTGGTGATGGTTTTCCCTGCACTCTCTCTTGCGTTTGAATGCACCGTGTCACATGGCTTGCCAATCAGCCAATGGCATAGCTCCAACCGCTCTATAAAACTGCCCAGGCCCTTCTCCTCTTCAGTCATGTGGAGAGGAGCCAAGGGACAGCTGTTACAGGTTGGTGCTTTGCAAGCATTTTACCCTATGCATCATCAGTGGTTGTTTGGTGCCAAGCTATTTTCTTTACACCTTTTCTCGACCTGATAGTGAGCTGTGCTGGGGGCCTTGTCATTTTGTGCCAGAGTCCTGCTGAACTGGTGAGTGTGTAACATTGTTTTGTTAATTTTGGTTGGTCTTGATTGAGTTTCTTTTGGTTGTTTAATTGTTAGCTTGTTAGCATTAGCCACATGCTAGCACATGGCTAATGCTAACATGTACTTGAATGCCTTTATCATGCCTTTTTGTTTTGCTTAAATGATTAATATCAAATTGCCAACATGCTAATCATTAGCATGCTAGCATGCTAATCATTAGCATGCTACTCATTAGCATGCTAAAAATGCTAATGTTGAACAAATGTCTGAATTCATGTATATTCAGTGATGTACCATGTACATGCTAATGCAATGCTAACATTAGTTTAACGTCAGCGCTCGGTTTCAAGAACTGTTCTGAACTTTGTTTGTTTGGTCCATTCAGGCCAGGTGCCTTAACTTAGACTAATTAGATGGCGAGCTACAGATCCAGGCTCAGAGTCTAGGAAATGCCCTGCTTCAGCCCAGTTCCTGCTACAGTCTGGTAGGAGGCTATGCAGCCTGTCCCTTTATCTTCTTCCACAACCTCAGATTCTTGGGTTTATCACAAACCACCATCAGGGGGGTTTAGCTTTAAGGAACATCTGCTTATTTGTCTTTTCAAAGAGTTCTAGTTGGAAATAAAGTGATTTATGTTGTGAGTTTTAGATATACAATCATGAGCCAAAGTTTCCACTTGTAAAGACTATGTATATCATGACGGTCCTGAGTGTCCAATCACGCGATCATTGAATCATTCAAATACATGGAAAAAAAAACAAAAAAAACAACAATCATGTACTTTGTTTTTTTTCACAGATTTATTAAAAGTCTTCTGGACACATGGTCAAATCTACTGGGTCAAAAATATACATAGAGCAACTTGAATGATCAGTTTTGTTGATGTAGAAAGTTGAATTATTCAAATGTTCTTTCTTTCANGTTGATTGAGGGCCACCACCTCAGTTTACTTAAGAATTGTTTTAAATGAAATCTAAATGAGACATTATTTGAAATCACAGTCATCAGTCTGTTGTCTGAAAGCCGTCAGCTCTGATTACACTGACCTCAGTTCCCACACAAAGAAAGACACAAAACCATGAATTGGTCTAAATAAAAAAGGTTTATTAACTATTCAACTACTCTAATACACATGAACTATAAACAATGCAATCGGAGTGTGTGTAGTGGACATGTCATCAGATTACACAGTAAAATAATGAGGATGATGGTGGGAGCAGGATGGTTAATGAACGATCTAACGGTAGTGATTAATAGTTTGGTTTGCGATCGATACGCTTGTGAGCCGTTAAATAGCTACAACATCAACCCATCAGGAGCACTTTCTCCACAACGAATCCAGGCTGTCTCCTCCCACAGCGTTGTGAAGTTGCCTGGCAACGAGTTCTGCCGGGGAGCTCTCAGAAGCGCAGTGCTGGAGGCCCGTCAGCGGACTTCAATGTGGCCACACAGTGGTGGATGTGTTGGTAGGCAGCGTCCAGCGCGGTGTGTGCGCTCCTCAGGGTTGATGAAAAAAAATTATTTAATTGTTAACGGTGGCTCTCGTTGTGCTTTCAGCAAAGTTTGGTATTAGCCAAAGAACACAAAAAAAGGTTTTGGAAAACTGAGAGCAAAGGTGCGGTGCAACTGATCTGTTCCAAAAACAAATGTAATTTCTGCTGGTTCTTGTCGGTTTGATTGGGCAGAATCAAGCGTGTAAATTAGAAATTTAAATGACGGCGAGCACTGTCTTAATAAAACGAGGTCAAAACTACAAAAATGAAGGTATATAAAAAGAGGAAAGAGAAACGCGGACAAAGAAACGGAACAAAAGAAATGAGAGGGAAGAAGACAAGAAAGGAAGAGGGGCATGAAGGGCAAAGGCAAAAAGGCAAGAGCAAAAGAGAAGAGGCCGGAAGAAAAGCACTTTCCTACTTTTATTGTCTTCGGTCCCGAGGGTGTGTGCATAGGAGGCGTGGAGAGGATTTTGCTGTGACTTTTGGTAACTTAACCCTCCTCTCTTGGTTAGGAACAGGAGAGAAGGCTGCGTTTCTGAATTTAAATTAAGAAAATGCACGATGTACACAAACGAAATAAGTCCATCTCTCACCATGACCCATGAGCATGAAATAACAGAGCAGTGACCTACATATACCTCATAGGAAATAGCCTAGGCTATGCAACACAAATAAGAATGTGATATAAACTGTTACCTATGAGAAATGTACGTCAACACATGGAAACACAACACATGGGGTGAAGCATTGACTCCCACATCACTGATTATACCTATAATTAAACACTGATGCATTTAATCAGCGGGAACGTGAGTTTTAATGGTGATGTAGTCCCGACCTCAGCAGACCATTTACTGTTGCTAGGTGGCGCTGTGGGTCCGTGACAGAAGCATGAATATTTCTGTAAAAAGTTATCTTGGTCCTCATACCACCTACAGATGTGATTCTTGGATAGGTGATACAAAGGCTTCTTATTGAGATCAATGCAGTTATGAACACACCAAACAGAGATTGGGAAAACAGTTATTTAGCCTGTGTACGTATAAATGTAAAAGTAGGAGACTTCACTACAGATTCTCTCACTGGTGTACAGCACCAGTTTTACGACTGATCAGCTTCCGGGATCACAGGGTGGGGGAGAGTCTCCATAGAATCATAGTCATTGTGCTTTTGAAGTTGTTGTTTCCAAAGTATTAGTGTCCCATTTGTTGTTTCATGCCTCGGCAGGAGGCATGAGTGTCCATGCTTGCATCACCATTTTCCAGTGGAGTACCATCAGCGAAGTTGATCACAACAGGCTCCTGCTGTAATTCTCTTTTGTGACATTAATGGTGGTTCTTCCTGAGAATGAGTGGGTTTCCCCGTTCTGCACATTGTCCAAGGTGGCAGTTTTATGATGGGAGTAGATCCAGAATCTAAACAACAACTATGCTTGTTACCTGGTGTATGCCCCTGCTTAGGATTCCACAGAAAGTCAAGCGGTATCCGGTACATCTTTCTCTGCCTTCTCATCCTTCTGTTTGTCCAACTGTAGGAAGAAGAGATGAACAGAAACAATTCATTGAACAGAAGTAAACATCAACTTCACTTCCTGCTCTGAATAAATTCTGTCTTGTGATCAGCAGAAAGATGTGATGAAAGTTGTGTTCAGATCCTCTGGTCCAGGTTCATTCACTGTTTGTTCTCAGTGGATTCACACTGTAACAGGCTGCTGACTGTTTTCCTTCCTGTCATGTTGCACTTCACTGTTCAGCCTTTATTTAAACAGGATTTATCATCTGTTAAACCAACAACACTCCAAACAGTGACTCATGATGCTGTGTCCAGTATTTACTGTATTTATGACAGGACATGAAGCCATTTACTTCAGCAGGAGAATGTCGTTTCTGCTGCAGCTTCAACTTTTATGTCTTTGACTTCTGAATATGTGAAAGTAGATTCAGATCTGAGCTGCAGCTTGATGTGGAGACGAATCTTTACAGTGTTTGTGTGTTTACTTTTCTTTTCAGCTCGCTGATCTCTGTGATCTTTTCATCCAGTTGACGCTTAAGTCTGTCTTTATGTCACTGTCTTCCTTCCCTTCTTTCCTTCCCCTGCCCCTCCACAGTCCAAGTGTCCATGAGCAAGACACTGAACCTGAAGTTGCTCCCCATGGCAGGCAGCACCTTTCATTGCAGCTCTGTTGCCATTGGTGTATGAATGTGTGTGTGAATGGGTGAATGAGTAAAGCGCTTTGAGTGCCGCTAAGGTAGAAAAGCACCATGTAAGTACAGACCATTTTAGTGTGTTTTCTTACCTATGAATGGTGGGAGGAGGACTATGAACCAGCAGCTTGGTTTTCCTCCAACTGGGAGTGAAAAGAGAAACACAAGTTCATTGATTAAAGTAAGTCATTGATCAATGAACTCAATGACACCAACTGTTTCCAGATTCTGAGTATTTTCATGATATTTTCTGCATCAAACAGGAGAGTTGAGATATTTCAGTAAATACAAACACATGAACCTGATTGTTCTCAGTCTGAGTCTCCACATCTTCTACAGCCTTGGTCTTCATTTCAGCTATCTATGAAGAACAAGGAGAAAAATCCAACAAGACGACATGTGAATATGTCTGAAGGGTTTAAATAAAGTTTTGTTCAAATTCAATGCGACTAACCTGTTCTTTTACAATTTAATGTCAAAAAAATTTTCATGTTTATTCTGTGTATTGTTTAGTTAAATGCATCAAATGTAGAGTTCAGTTTGTGGCAGATAGAGTGGTGACTACCTAAATATGTTTCTTTATATGTTGCAATCATAAAAAAGAACAGAAGACAGTACATTTTTAAAGAAACAAAATAGTTAAGTTTGAATTGAGTAACATGATTTTGACAAGTACAGCAGAGCCTGAAAACTTATTTCTATTTATATGGTTCATGTCTTCATATAGGGCTGCGAGGTGGTGCGGTGGTTAGCACTGTTGCCTCACAGCTAGAAGATCCCTGGTTTGCATCCCAGTTAGGACACCCAGGATCTTTCTGCGTGAAGTTTACATGTTCTCCCTGTGCAGCGTGGGTTCTCTCCAGGTTCTCTGGCTATGGTCTCAAGAAAAGTATGTGACTTCCTATGTAAGCTAACTGTCTCGCTCGGACAAAACAGAAGCATCTAATAACCCTTTTCCACCAAACTGGCTCCAGTGCTGGTTCAGAGCCAGAGCCTGACTTAGCACCAGTTGTTTGTGTTTCCACCGCCTAAGCACCGGCTCCAGGCTCTCAAAACTGATGCTTTTCAGGCACCAACTCTTTGCTGGGCCAGAGCTAAGCACCGACTATGTGGGGCTGGGGGCGGGTTATCGTGACCACCGAGACCGATGAATGGATGGGACACACAAGCAGTGATGTGTGTCCTCTTTCACCAGGACGTCCCTGGTCCGATCGCAGATGTACTGTAGTGACTCCAGGGACACACAGAAGTTTTGCACACACTGTTGCGTGCTGAAAGCCAGTACAACTGTGTCCCACCAGCAGCACCACAGTGGTGGAAAACAGGACTTTTGTAACTTTGGTGAAGTCTTCTTGTGAAAAATGGAGCGCAGCTACACGCTGTTTATTCCGCTCATAGAAAAGACTGCATGAGAAAAAAATCACTTGATTTCATCTTGGACCAATCTGACATCAGAACCTCCTGGTTCACTCTGTTGAGGTCATTTTTGGTCACACACCAGTCTGAGCACCGCGGCCACCAACAGCAGCTACCACAGCCTGCTATGTGGGGCGTTCGGGGAACATCGTTAATTGTAGCGTCTATAGATAAGAAAATATTCAGCAGGTCATATGTTTTTCCTGTGACAAGGTGGGAAGTGCCCACAAATGAGAAAGTTGGTCGCACTGGTAAAAAAAGAAAAGTCTGCAGTCCTGTGTGGACTTCCGTGGGGCGTGCATTATTTGGTAAATGGCTACGTAGGCATTGACGCAATGGCACGGCCCCAGCTTGGCTCCTTGCTGACAGAAAAGCAACCGGTTCTTTGGAGGTGGCAGAATCAAACCAACTAAGCACTGGCCCAAGTACTGGCACAGAACTGGCACCTGGTTCTTTTAGGTGGAAAAGAGGTATAAATGAGGGCAGTATACTCCCAGGCATGTGACTTTGAAGGAATTCCTTCATAATGATATATAATGTCTCTCTTCAAATCTACATTTGCAGAAATTATCAAACTCATTCAAAGTTTTTTTTGTTTTTCGTTGATGTTCAAAGTGCATTTTAGCTCGTTGAGAAAAGTGCTCACAAGAACTTAAAGTCAATTTAGAAATTCCAGCTGGTCTTTGGGTGTGTTGTTTGCATCCTGAACTTGGAGGCTTCTGAACAGGCAGCGCTCTTATAGTTTCACTTCAAGAATTATTTCAGCAGTGCTGACTGAGGCGGGTTCTGTCTCAGGTGACCCAGCTGGCATTTTAAGAGTTTAAGCTGAATAAAGTGAACCTTGGTCTCCAGCTGCTTCTTCAGAGTCTCCACTTCTTTCTCAGCGTTCTCCCTTTTTGTTGTTTCCTCCTGAAGCTTTCCGTCCAACTGTGAGAGAAAAAAAGAAATGAAGAGAAACAACATGAAGGACATTTAGTTTTATTTTGGGGATGTAATAGGCAGGTCTGAATGGAAATTAATTTTGGATCCTCTGCATGTGTAAATACTTTGACTCAGTTTGGACTTTTATTCACTCTGAGCATGTTCATACTGTAAACATTCTAGAAAGCTGTTTCTCTTCTGCACCACTCAAGTGTAACAACCAACTGATCAACATGGGATCTGGAAAGAAGCATTCACATCTGATTTTAGTTTGATGTCAACAAACCAACAACATGTGGATCATGTGGAGAAGAAGACAACAAAAAGGTTGTTTTAATTTAATATATGAACCTCTTTGTTCATCTTCAGCAGTTTATTCAGTTCTTCCTCAGCCTCCCAGTCCTTGTTCTTGATCTGCTTGTCATGCTGTAGGAAGAAGAGATGAACAGAAACA
>NW_007579946.1:22259-26730 GCF_000690725.1 Stegastes partitus
TCTGGGTCTGATGAAGGACTCTACAAGTGCAGCATCTCCAGTGTTGGAGAATCACCACAGAGCTGGCTGGCTGTCAGAGGTACAAGTCTGATTTAAGCTGCTTAGATTCATGTCGTTCATGTTTTCAACACCTCATGAAGCTCCTCCAGACCAACTGATTCATGCTGTTCATGTCCTGATATATTCTCTTGTTCTTGCAGCTCTTCAATCCTCTGCAGACCATTCGACCCGTATTTATCTCCTCCTGAGGACCGTGTTCACCATCGTGATGGTGGTTCTGCTGCTGCTGCTGGTTGGACTGATTCACTTTGGGAAACTCAGAGTCGCACAGAAATGAACTGATATTCACACATGAAGGTAACCGGCTGAGAATCCTGGAAGCAAGTTTGGTCTCTAATGACGATTTAATCTGCTTTATAATCACTTTTGCTCATGTTTAGTTTGCTGTCAAGTGATAGATGTCTTTGTGAGATATATTTATACCTGCAGTCGCTTCTGTTCAACTTTCTCACGGGTAGAAAAGCTCAGAAACCACAGAGGTCGTGACTGATGCATCAAACTATTTTAAAATCAGGTTTATTTCAGTTCTGATGTTCAGCGTTGATTCGAGCTTCTCAAATCGCACGAGAAGGTCACGTATGTCTGGTTCAGTAGAAACTACAACGTGTATATGAGGACATGTAAAAACAGATCATGACGTTTGTGGTTTAAATGGTCACAGAAGCAGCTTAAACCTGCTGCCGTGTTGCTGCTTCACTGGCTTTGTTCTTTGTGTGTCTCAAAGCAGCAGAAGTTTGTGCTACACAGAGTCTTGGTTGTTTTACAGGATCTTGCAGCATATCTGACCTCTTCAGGATCTCAGCATTACTTATATTAGCTATTTTAATTGGAAGTAAATCAGCAAGTTTACACAAAAACTTCTGAAGTTGGTAAATAAAGGAAATAATGCAGGTAAACTCAATAAAAGTCACTGAACAAGAACACATTCTGCGTTGAGTTTTATTGACATCATGAATATTATTCTGATAACAGAAATAAGCTTCATCTACAACATAACAATGAGTTTTAAAGTTTAATTAAAAGATTCCAAATGAAACTTTGACTTGATGAACTTTATTAGATCAGATTAGATCAGCTTCAGCCGTTTCTTCACAAGTTCAGGATGAAATGATGCAAACTGTTGGCTCTTTGTACTGACATCAGTATTTACTGCAAAGTGATCTGACATCATGTCTGAATCCTCCTGAAGCTCAAAATGCAGAAAAAAGTGACATAAATCAACCATCAGCCAATGAAGAATGAGGATGAATGTTCATGATTTGCAGCTACAGTTTACTCATGAACGGTTCACTGTGGAATTTTTCATAGATACACGTCTACACTTTATTGTTTGTTTGTTTTGCAATTTGATCGCAAAAGCTAAAAGGTTTGTCAGCACAATTTTGTTGCTGTTGTTTTTAAAGCAGTTAAAAATCTAACTAAACATCTGTATCACAAGGTTGAAAGTAAATATCTATCTTTCAATTTTTTCTTCTCTCCGTTACAAAAAAAACATGTATAAAGAAATTCTAAACTGACAGCGTACACGAGATAAAATAACAAAATCAAAATAACAATGAATAACAAAGAAAAGTGGAGGCAACTAGTATCACTGGAAAAGTCAAGTTAGGTGTTTCATATAATGCAAATAAAAGGATGAGAATCAGGCTGTGCAGGTTCATCTATTGAACCTTTTGCCTTTCAAGAAATACTTCAAGTCAGGAGTGTGTATGAAACACAAAACAAAAAATACAGAATAAAGTCANACATGTCCTTTCTCATTGTCAGATGGTGGCGCTGTGACTGTGAATGGATAATGGCATGAGAATGTCATCAGGGCAGGACTCTGACCCAACATGTAAAGTTTGAGGCAGAGTGCAGCATGCAGAGGGCAGGGAGACAGCACTTCCTCCTTCATGGCGAAGCATCAAAGTTCAGAGGGCCGCCATTTTGATGCCATCAGACTTTTGCGGAGAGTTTTAATAAGCAAAAATCCTCCAAATTCTCACTGTGTTTTTTCAAAATGGCGGACTTCCTGTTAGGTTTGGGGCTTGGCACTGATTTACGTTTTTGTGCGTTCCGACCTGCAACATACTCCCACCGAAATTTTTAGGATTTGGTCAAATAGCCTTCCGATGGGACTCCATTAAATGCCAGAAACACAGGCAAAATGCGCAAAATGGCCTTTCATCGAAATTGCATGGGCCGCCACTTCCATGACCTCAGACTTCTGCGAAGCATTTTAATAAATTTTAATCACCATTTCATGTAGTTTGTGCTGGCCAAATTTGACTTGTGTATGATGTACTCCTGAGGAGAAGACAGATATCGAAAATAGCCAAAAATGGGCAAAAATGGGCAAAAATGGCCTCTGATGCTCGCTGTTTTTTTTTTTTTTTAAATGGCTGAGTTGGGTTTATGGAAACGCGCTGATTGACTTTTTCATGCGCCATAACCTGCTCCATATGTGTACCAAATTGTGTAGCTCTCAGTCAAACGTAGCCCCGATGGGACTCTGTTGAAATTTTGTAGGGGGAGCAGTTGAGCCATATTGCATGTTAGAGCTTGGAGCTGGATAACTTTGTTGTTTGTCCTGACCTGCTCCATATGCCTACTAAATTTTGTAGTTCTTGGCCAAATATGCTTGCAACAGGAGTCTGAAGAAATTTTCAGGGGGGCTCTGTGGAGCCATTTTGCCATTGACATGCCCAGCTCCTTTAAAATGTAAAATACTTCGCCAGTCTTGATGTGTGTACAAATTTTCATGAGCTTTGCAGGCCTTTCAAAAACATTTTTGTTTTGTGCGGAAAATAATAATTCCTTGCATTCCAATAGGGTGCTACGCACTGTAGTGCTCGGGCCTTAATAAAAATCACTTCAACAGATGTAGAAGTTTGGAAATCACATCATGTTTGTTAGAAATTTGAGTCTTTGAGATTTGTTCCTTTAAATATACAAACTGCATAAAATATCGGTGCCTTTGACTATTAAGGGGCTGGAAAGAAATATTATCTGTATAAAATACAAAGATGAACCTGTTTCTTTAAAGATGTCACTTCTTTCTCAACTTTCACTTTCTTCTCCTGCTCAGCCTGAAGACGCCGGTCAGGATTCAACGAGAAGAAACAATCATGTAAAACACTTTATCTGACAACATGTCAGTAAACCATCATGTTTGTTTTCAATTCATCCAGACTGTGTGTTTGCACTGACTGTTGTTTTACTTCAAGTGTGTTTTCTTATAAATGAAAACTGGGAGGAGGACTGTGAACCCAACCCAGTCTCACAGCAATTTGTGAGATAGTAACGAAACTGGGACATGATTTGCCCGACTATCTTGTGTTCTCCAGCACGAATTTCAAACCAATGCATTTCAACTGGAATTATGTTTCATGTCTGGGACATGTTTTCCCATCAGACAGCACATATACTGTGATGTGTTTGTCGTTCTTTTCTTCACCAGTTGTCCTGTTCTGGCCCGTCCACACTAATAACTACAGAGATCACTATACAGATGTGTGGCCCACACTGACCAATGTCAACATTCTGGAAACACCGGCGCTGTGTATAAGCTCTGTATTCATTCAAAAAATATCCAGGCAGAGAAAAGCTCCTCTGAGATCCAAACGATATTGTTCAAAGCTACTATCGTTTATTTGTGGTAAAATAAACGTGCTTTTACTGTGTTTGGGCTACATGCTCGTCATTACCTTCATTTCTCTGTAAACGAACACAACTCTGAAAAGAAGGACACATTGATGTTGGTCAGAGTGGGCCACACATCTGTACAGTGATGTCTTCAGTTATCGGTGTGGACGGGCCATAACAGTAACATTGGTTAATGCCCGACTGTCGGAAGAAAAGAATGACAAAAACATGACAGTATATGTGCTGTCTAATCGGGAAAAAACACGAAACATAATTCCAACTGAAATGTATTGGTGTGAAATTTGTGCTGGGGAACACGAAAAAGTTGGCTTGGTTTTCCTCCAACTGGGAGTGAAAAGAGAAACACAAGTTAATTGATTAAAGTGAGTCATTGATCAATGAACTCAATGACACCAACTGTTTCCAGATTCTGAGTATTTTCATGATATTTTCTACATCAAACAGGAGAGTTGAGATATTTCAGTAAATACAAACACATGAACCTGATTGTTCTCAGTCTGAGTCTCCACATCTTCTACAGCCTTGGTCTTCATTTCAGCTATCTATGAAGAACAAGGAGAAAAATCCATCAAGGCTTCATATGAATGTGTCTGAAGGGTTTAAATAAAGTTTTGTTCAGCCTCAACTCTACTGAACTCTACTTCCTACGTCTCTGGTTGTTGTGATGTGAGTGGACGTCATGTATTCATGCCACAGATGATCTTTATTGACAGTTTTCACTACGATGCTTTTTACCAATCATCAGATGAATGTGTCAGTAGAT
>NW_007579946.1:29639-39731 GCF_000690725.1 Stegastes partitus
GCAATTTATACTCAGGTTTCTGTGGCAGTGGATTTTAAATTCAAGTTGAAGTGGCATAATGAACTAACTAAACATTTGGATAATTAATTAAAAAAAAAAAAAAAAAAACTCAAGCTAAAACTTTTAATTTTGGGGGCAATTTAATTGTTTGTCGTTAACAATTAACTGTTATGCTGTTGAGTCAACCAACTTCTTTAGAGCTTCTACGTGGACAAAAGTGTGAAAAATAATAATAATTAAAAAATACTCAAGAAAATGCAGTTGTAGTAACTGATTTTAATTTTTTTTCAAATTTTAAAACTTGTGCTGGTAATGATTGTTATGACATCTGTAACAATTCAAAAATGTTTTCTAAAAATGTGTAGAGACCAATTGGGACACTTTGAGTCACCGACTGTCTGTTCACTTACCAACAACAAGTTGTGTGAAAATCCGTTTGTTGTCTTCTACGATGAAACACCTGTAGGTTCCTTTGTCAGAGAGCTTCAGGTTGGACAGCTTCAGTGAAATGTTTCCGTGTCTCAGCTGGTCGGCGAACAGCGATGTTCGTCCTTTGTAGGACGGATGTTTGGCCTGTTCGAACTCGTGACGAGAACGCCACACGTAGACCAGCATGCCGGTCTGGTCCGACCTCGACCACTCCAACGTCTTCTCGAATACGTCCACTGCAGGGTTCAGGTGACACGGCAAAACAACGTCATCGCCAACTCTGGCAACGATTGGCTCACGTGGACCAACTAACTGAGACTGACCTGCAGTGAAAAAGATATTTTCATTTGTAATCTACACCAAAAATACTGTTTTAATTCCACAGAACCTTTCCAAAATAAATGAAATGTGCACTTCAGTCAGAGTCCAGAAAGAGATTTTACTGGTTCATGCTAAACTCATGTCAGATAGATTATTGTGATGAGAATAAACATCAGATGACAGCTTCCTAAATTGTTGTAACCGCTATAGTTTAATATTAAACCTTTTGAGGTTGTATTTATGTCTAAATTACCTTCACAGACGTGAACCAGGAGAATGTTAAAAACCAAACCAGCGATGGTTCTGAGTGGAGCTTTAACAAACAGTCCGTCCATCTGAGGATTAAAGTTCTGAAATTGAAGCAGATCATAAAGTATCAGAAACTGTTGGTTTTGGGTTGATGTTAAAGGCAAACGGACACGTTTGTGTTTCAAATAATACGGCTTATTGAAGCTATGTGCCATAAAAAATACGCCCAAAGAATGGACTCGAAATTTTCATTTCCGACTTCATTTGATAACTTAATAAATGGAGAATGAGGTCTAATTTTTAAGTGTTGGTGTTGCATTGTTGCGTCACAGCTTTAGTGTTGAACAAAAATAAGGTCATGGACACCAATGGTACCGTCCAAATCTAAGCATCAAGCACAAAAGTGGAAGACTAGAATAATAAGACTTTTCTTTTTTCTATTGTCAGACAGAACTGAAATGCTGAATCGACCACACAAGCTTAAATAATTACAAATTAAACAACAGATGTGAAGAAATAACAAAAAGACTAAAGTGTTGAACCCATTTTCTGTTTGAAGCACTTTGATGGTGCAAACTGAATTTTTCTTACATCCTTTTAATTCTGAAATGTGACGAATGGCTACTCAAGATAAGCTACGGTGTTCCTGCTGAACATGAATATTCATTTATTTATTAATTTCATTGGTTTAGCATCTTGAGTAACATCTAATCTTCAAATAAACAATCCAAAGCAGCATTTCTCCATTTCACATCATAACTCATACACTTCCCTTTGTTCACCTGTTTGAATTCAAACGTCTTCGTCTGCAAGAGACTCTGAACAAACATGCTAATATTTTACTTTCACTTTTAAACAGTCTGTTGTGAGTTTAGTATCTATCCGAACATAAGTGAAATGCAGATAGTGTTATACATTCACATCAGCGAAAACAAGAGTTTACTGTTCAAAGGAGCAAAAAATACGTTCGATTGAATCTGATTTCAGTCAAGCTTTGATAAGGACCAGATCAACACTGTCCAGCAACTTTTCCAGCTTTTCCAGTTGCATAAAGAAAAATAAAACAACAGACTGAACAATGTCGCTTTCATAAACACAGATGTCAGTTCTGAAAGCAGAAACACTTTGAAAACAATCAGTTAAAGTCTGAAAACATGAAATTAGATCAAGAAGACGACGTACCTGTTGTGCCACGTATCGAATGAAAAAACTTTATGGCCAAATCTGTAAATCACTGACAGACGGGAAACCTTGACCAACTCCGGCTTATCAGAGTCATTGTGCGTTTATTGTATGTTGTAGTGAAGCTGATGAGTTTCTGCCTACAGAGGAGCCATTCAGTGTTTTACCATAAACTTCTCAGAGTGAAGGACCTTCATCTACACTTGTTTTAGGTCTTAATTGTTGTGACAGTTGAACACAATAAGTTTCTGACTGAATAAATTCCGTTTCATTTTGAGTGTTTTCATGAACACCTGAGTTTTGAGGCTGTTGCCAGGCAACCTAATTGTGTAATAAAATACTAAGTCTGCAACCACAACCTTCAGTCTGTGAGGGNATCAGCAGCCAAGTACTGCCTGTGTGTTCTGGACACTTCCACCCCGTCAGAGCGCTGCCCCGGGGTGGAAGTCGTGTCCCGACCGCACCGAATGTTCTGATATTCATCATTAATTGGATCTGTGTTGTTTAGACGGTCATGAAAACATCAGATACAGGTCGCATCGGACAAAAAAAAAAAAATAATAATAATCTGATTTGGGTCACTTCAGCCTGCTGTCTGAATCTATTTACACAAACGCACCAGTCAATTAGGCGTGAAATCCAGCGATGCGTAGTGTTCTAACAACACACTAGTTATTAGAACAATAATAAACAATAAATATTAACAACTAATGAGCCTTCAAGCATAAAGCCCTCCTTGTATCTGGACCTCCGTCTTGACAATCTGACAGTCTTGATATCCGACATAAAGAAGGTTTTACATTTAGTGTCGGATTATCAAGTCGCGACTGCATTTAAATATAAAATGTATTAAAAAGGTTTTAACAAACTTTGTTCAACCTCGATGCTGCTGAACTAAACTACAGATTATTAATGCTAAATTGTCTTTAGTCAAATATAAGACTATCAGCTATACAAACTGTGTTTCTCTCGTTTCTTTTCCTGATTCTTGTGGTTTTTGTTGTTTCTTACATGCTGGGTTTTCGTATCTTTTATCTCCAAATACCTGCATTTCAACGTCTTCATGTAACATCAGCGTCTCTGCTTCGGTTTGAGAGCAGTTCTTCTGTTCTTCATTTTCAGTTTTGTCCCTGATTCTTTTGGGTTCTGTGCAAAATGAAAGCAGAGAATTGTTCAGATCTTTGCCTCTATTATCACGATTTCCTTTAAAGCTCTTTAACAACATGCTGATATTAATTCATTTGAGACTTACTGGTTCTGGTTTGTCTCCACAGTAAACAGCCAGATGCTACAATCACCACGATGCAAACAGCCAAACCAACAGCCAAACCAGCAATGATGGGAACAGCAGAAAAAGATGGAAGTATCGACAAATCATCTGAAATGATAAAACACAGAAATACGTAGCATCTCAGCAGAATCAGGGATATTATAAAGCTCACATCATAGATCCTATAAACCAAGTTTACCTGGAACGTGAATCAGTATTTGCGTCTCCCTGGTCTGGTTGATGTTGTTCTGCTGGACTCTGCAGGTGAAGGTGTTGTTGTGTCTCTTCTCCACAGTCACTCTGCTGCTGACAGTATAGAGGTCATCAGGACCTCTGACTGTCTCTGGAGGTCCAGCAGAGAGGAGCTTTCCCTCACCGTCCAGCCACAACAGCTCAGGCTCTGGATACCAGCCTGCAGACTCACACTGCAGCACCACTGAACTGCTGGTTTTATNACGATGCTTTTTACCAATCATCAGATGAATGTGTCAGTAGATCATCTTATTGTCTTTTTCTCTTCTTTGAAAACACAAGACTGTCATGTAAACATATTTGTTTCTCTGTTTTCTCTCCACCTTTCCTGCAGTCAAACAAAGACAAACTGTATGCAGAGTGTTTGTTCACACGTTACTCATATAGAATATAAAACATGAAATGATTCAATATTTATGTGGATTTAACACTAAAAACAAACAACATTCTGCTTTTGGATCAAGAATCAATCTGAACTAATGATGAACCTGTTGGTCTTTGATCTTTATCTCCTTCAACAGCTGCTGCTTCTCGTCTTCACTCTTCTTCTTCTCCTCTTTGAGCGTCTGGACCGCAGCTGATAAATCCTCCACCTGAGATCAGAGACCAGAGAGATCTGTTCTGTTACTGAACCATGTGATGGATGAAATGTATTCATGACAAACAGAGAATCAAGTCCGTCTGTCTTGGTGTTTGTTCCACTATAAACTCTACAGGTCCAGTTCTCTGAGCTGTTGAAGGAACCACGAATGTCAGAATAACTTTGACAGTTTAGGAGCTGGAAAAAAAATGTTATATGTATGAAATACAAAGATGAACCTGTTTATTCAAAGATTCCACTTCATCCTCAGCTTTCCTCTTCTTCATCTCCTTCTGCTGCTGCTGCTGCTTCGGCAGAACATGTCGGTCAGAAATCCAGAAGAACAAAGAGAACAGACGTGGAAAACACTTTATCTGACAACATGTCAGTAAACCATCAGGTTTGTTTCTCTATTTATTCAGACTGTTTGTTTGCATTGATGAAGAGAAAAATCATTTTTTAGAGTTGCAGTAGAAAATTACAGTATTTAAATATAAAATATATTGAAAAGGTTTTAATGAAATCTGTTCAACCTCAATGTTACTGAATTAATCTGCTTGATTGTTTTTATACAAATGCAACGTTAGTAACGATACACAATATATTTCTCTCATTGATTTTCTGGATTCTTGTGGTTTTTGTTGTTTCTTACATGCTGGGTTTTTGAATCTTTTATCTCCAAATACCTGCATTTCAACGTCTTCAAGTAACATCAGCGTCACTGCTTCGGGTTGAGAGCAGTTCTTCTCTTCTTCGTTTTCAGTTTTGTCCGTGTTTCTCTTGGTTTCTGTGCAAAATGAAAGCAGCAGAAACAAAGTGTGAAAGACTTTTAATCGCACTGAAGAATCATTTCAAAGCACGTCAGACAGTCAGTTTGAGATGAGGCCTAAAATGTGTGATAATACCGAGACACCAANGTCATTGGTTCCTTTAATGTGCAGCTTCCAGACAAACTGGACTCTGATGTTAGAAACAGACATTAAATTGTTCTGAAGGTCTGTTGGAATATTTCTGGATCCACCTGCTTCATGTGTTGTTCAATATATTGTACATGCTTATAAATGCACTGCAGTGTTCATCCAGACAAACATTACCTCAGTAGACGTGTTTTTAAGACTGACACATAGACCCTGTGGGCCAACTCCATCCACAATAATGTCTCTTAAACCACTGTGATGATCTGATCTGCTGCTGCTCTGTCGTCTGAACTTTATCTGACGATCTTCAGATTCACTTCCATCCAGCTGAGAAAGAGACAAACACACAAAGATCAGTCATTCAAGTCTGATCAGCTACGAGCTGCTTGAATCTCTGAGTTTGTGTTTGTGAGGACAGAAGAAAGTTGAGCTTTAACACAAGAAGTGTCATAAAACCAGAACTAATGAGAGAAAACCTCTCAGGTCTTCTGGAGCTCCTGCCTCGGTTGGTCCTAGTTTATTGGTGACACAAGAGGAACTGACACAGTAGAAGGTTAAACTTGATCTGACTGTGTAAAGGTAGGATTTAATCATAAAAGTGGATTTAAGCTGAATAAAGTGAACCTTGGTCTCCTGCTGCTTCTTCAGAGGCTCCACTTCTTTCTCAGCTTTCTCCCTTTTTCTTGTTTCCTCCTGAAGCTTTCTGTCCAACTGAGAGGAAGAAACAGTTAAAAAGAGACAAAACAAGAGAGATGTAGTTTTATTTAGTGCATGAAAACAACCAGCGTTTGACTGAACTGATCAACATGGAATCTGGAAAGAAGTGTTCACGTCCAGTTTCAGATATTTGGTGTCTCAGACTTGATCTGGTTTTAGTTTGATGTCAACAAACCAACAACATGTGGATCATGTGGAGAAGAAGACAACAAAAAGGATGTTTTGAGTAAATATATGAACCTCTTTCAGGTCTAATGTAGTGTATGTTAGAACTATGCTTTGTGGCTCTATTTCACTAGTTGATTGAGGGCCACCACCTCAGTTTACTTAAGAATTGTTTTAAATGAAATCTAAATGAGACATTATTTGAAATCACAGTCATCAGTCTGTTGTCTGAAAGCCGTCAGCTCTGATTACACTGACCTCAGTTCCCACACAAAGAAAGACACAAAACCATGAATTGGTCTAAATAAAAAAGGTTTATTAACTATTCAACTACTCTAATACACATGAACTATAAACAATGCAATCGGAGTGTGTGTAGTGGACATGTCATCAGATTACACAGTAAAATAATGAGGATGATGGTGGGAGCAGGATGGTTAATGAACGATCTAACGGTAGTGATTAATAGTTTGGTTTGCGATCGATACGCTTGTGAGCCGTTAAATAGCTACAACATCAACCCATCAGGAGCACTTTCTCCACAACGAATCCAGGCTGTCTCCTCCCACAGCGTTGTGAAGTTGCCTGGCAACGAGTTCTGCCGGGGAGCTCTCAGAAGCGCAGTGCTGGAGGCCCGTCAGCGGACTTCAATGTGGCCACACAGTGGTGGATGTGTTGGTAGGCAGCGTCCAGCGCGGTGTGTGCGCTCCTCAGGGTTGATGAAAAAAAATTATTTAATTGTTAACGGTGGCTCTCGTTGTGCTTTCAGCAAAGTTTGGTATTAGCCAAAGAACACAAAAAAAGGTTTTGGAAAACTGAGAGCAAAGGTGCGGTGCAACTGATCTGTTCCAAAAACAAATGTAATTTCTGCTGGTTCTTGTCGGTTTGATTGGGCAGAATCAAGCGTGTAAATTAGAAATTTAAATGACGGCGAGCACTGTCTTAATAAAACGAGGTCAAAACTACAAAAATGAAGGTATATAAAAAGAGGAAAGAGAAACGCGGACAAAGAAACGGAACAAAAGAAATGAGAGGGAAGAAGACAAGAAAGGAAGAGGGGCATGAAGGGCAAAGGCAAAAAGGCAAGAGCAAAAGAGAAGAGGCCGGAAGAAAAGCACTTTCCTACTTTTATTGTCTTCGGTCCTGAGGGTGTGTGCATAGGAGGCGTGGAGAGGATTTTGCTGTGACTTTTGGTAACTTAACCCTCCTCTCTTGGTTAGGAACAGGAGAGAAGGCTGCGTTTCTGAATTTAAATTAAGAAAATGCACGATGTACACAAACGAAATAAGTCCACCTCTCACCATGACCCATGAGCATGAAATAACAGAGCAGTGACCTACATATACCTCATAGGAAATAGCCTAGGCTATGCAACACAAATAAGAATGTGATATAAACTGTTACCTATGAGAAATGTACGTCAACACATGGAAACACAACACATGGGGTGAAGCATTGACTCCCACATCACTGATTATACCTATAATTAAACACTGATGCATTTAATCAGCGGGAACGTGAGTTTTAATGGTGATGTAGTCCCGACCTCAGCAGACCATTTACTGTTGCTAGGTGGCGCTGTGGGTCCGTGACAGAAGCATGAATATTTCTGTAAAAAGTTATCTTGGTCCTCATACCACCTACAGATGTGATTCTTGGATAGGTGATACAAAGGCTTCTTATTGAGATCAATGCAGTTATGAACACACCAAACAGAGATTGGGAAAACAGTTATTTAGCCTGTGTACGTATAAATGTAAAAGTAGGAGACTTCACTACAGATTCTCTCACTGGTGTACAGCACCAGTTTTACGACTGATCAGCTTCCGGGATCACAGGGTGGGGGAGAGTCTCCATAGAATCATAGTCATTGTGCTTTTGAAGTTGTTGTTTCCAAAGTATTAGTGTCCCATTTGTTGTTTCATGCCTCGGCAGGAGGCATGAGTGTCCATGCTTGCATCACCATTTTCCAGTGGAGTACCATCAGCGAAGTTGATCACAACAGGCTCCTGCTGTAATTCTCTTTTGTGACATTAATGGTGGTTCTTCCTGAGAATGAGTGGGTTTCCCCGTTCTGCACATTGTCCAAGGTGGCAGTTTTATGATGGGAGTAGATNGTGCTAAAAACCTCCTGATAATCAGTGAAACTGCCTGAAGTACTGGAAACCACCAGCAGGGGGTTCAGCTTTAAGGAACATCTGCTTACTTGTCTTTTCAGGAAGACGAGAGCGCAGGCGTGTCAGCAAGTGATGGGCGACCTACCCGTCGAAAGGATGAGGCCTGCTGCACCCTTTCAGTTTACTGCAGTGCACATGTTTGGACCCTACTTGGTGAGGGACGATGTGAAAAGAAGGGTGAGCATGAAGGTTTGGGGAATCATTTTCAGTTGTATGGCAAACAGAGCTGTCCATATCGAGTTGGTCAGCAGCATGTCCACTGAGAGTTTCCTCTTGGCCTACCAAAGTCTGGTCCGATCCTGGGACCAACTTCATTGGAGCGAGGCCGGTAGTCGGGAACCTCTATAAGTTCCTTCAAGCGCAAGATACTGCAGGCCTGGAGGAGTATGCAGCAAAGAATGGCACTGGATGGACTTCTCCAGCTGATTCTCCACACTGTAACGGGGCGCTGAAGCTGCCGTGCGGACTGCAAAGAGGGCCCTTTAAAGCCTGGGTAAAGCTGTTCACCTTACCTTGACTGAGTTTCTCACTGCACTCCAACTAGCAGGTAATCTGGCAAACAAGCGGCCCAATGATGCAAAGATCCAGAGTCAAGAAGATTTGGTATGTGACGCCAAATTCTCTACTGATGGGTCGGGAATCTCAAGATGGAGAATTTAAGACCTTCAGGTTTGAGAATTACCCCTATAAAAGACTTCAAGAAATCCAGACCCAAGTCAACAGTTTCTGGAGAGCCTGGTGCCAGCTTGCTGGCCCCAATCTCTTCATCAGAAGCAAGTGGCATACCGTGATGAGGAACGTTGCTGTCGGGGATGTCGTGGCTGTGTGACCAGAATGACCTGCAAGAAGAGAGAGTTGTCGCTGCAGTTCCAGATCGCAAGGGTGTCGTAAGGGACATGGATGTTCTAGTTACACCAGAACACTGCATGGCAGCACTGCAAGCAAGATCTGCAGCCCGAGGCTCGGTACCTCAGGACCAGAAGGGAAACCCAATGGTACGGTGCTCTGCAGGGATGTCAGGTGCCTCGTTGTCGTCCTCCCTGTGGAAGAGCAGGCCAACGATCCCAAGTAGGTGTGAGGTTGTGCGACCTTCATTACAGAAATGCACGAAGCTCGAGTGGGAGGTGTTGCGCTGTTTGTCGGCAGCTCAGGGTGGAACTGTTGTTGTTTGTTTGCGCCCGGAGCGCTCTGGCTGGAGCCCTCATTAGGCTCATAAGCAGCAGCTGGCAAAGCAGCTGGGTGAGTGATGAGCAGGTGAGACGCTTGTTTTTCCACTGACTGTGTGGACTCCGGTACCCACAAGAAAACTTTGAAGAGGCAGCCGGTAAGAGATAACTTCTATTTGAGGGCTGTTCTTTAAGCCGCTATGGAGTTTGCACGCGGGATTGTAGCGTGCTGTGAACTTTGCTGATTCCTGGTTGCGTGCTTGGACATTGAAATGTTTGCACTGAGGTGCATAATATTAGCTGGGTTTGTGTCATCGATGCGGGAATAATTGCTCTTGGCAATGTGGGTTTGTATTTGTGGTTGCAGAGTTGCATTTGTGTGTTGAGAGATAAGAGAGAAACGTAAATATGGCGTGTATGCACAAGCAACTGAAATTGTTTATTAAAGGTGCAATATGTGTATGTAGCATTGGTTAGATTTTGATGCTAAATGAATAAATAAATAAATAAATACTATGGTTATGGATGGGTGGAGATTAGTTGATTAAATTAAATCACTGTATACGTCTAATTAATTTTATTGGTCCCTCAAGCGAGGGAGTTTAAGTATCTCTGGATCTTGTTCACGAGTGATGGGAAAATGGAGCGTGAGATGGACAGGCGGCTC
>NW_007579946.1:44315-49463 GCF_000690725.1 Stegastes partitus
AGCTTAAACCTGCTGCCGTGTTGCTGCTTCACTGGCTTTGTTCTTTGTGTGTCTCAAAGCAGCAGAAACACTGAAAATATACAATAAATAGAATTCTAATGGATGAGCACTGTCGTAAGTTTGTGCCACACAGAGTCTTGATTGTTTTACTGGATCTTGCAGCATGTTTAACCTCTTCAAGACTCTCAATATGACTCATATTAATTCTTTTAATTCGAGGTAAATCAGAAAGCTTTCACTGAAACTTCTGAAGTTGGTTAATAAAGGAAATAATTCAGATAAATTCAAAAAAAGACGCTGTGGACTCCACCCACAGAGGGAATCATAGGGGTCGGGTGCAGAGAGGACTGGGTGGCGGTTGAGGGGGGCTGCCTCGACGGCCTGGTCCACATACGCAGCCTCTGGTTGTCAGGACGTGGAACGTCACCTTGCTGGGGGGAAGGAGCCTGAGCTTGTGTGGGAGGTTGAGCGATATCAGCTAGATATAGTCGGCCTCACCTCCACACACAGCCTGGGCTCTGGAACCCAACTCCTGGAGAGAGGCTGGACGCTCCATTTCTCTGGCGTTGCCCACGGGGAGAGGCAGCGGGCTGGACTGGGCCTGCTCATTGCCCCCCAGCTTAGCTGCCACATGTTGGAGTTCACCCCAGTGAACGAGAGGGTCACGTCCCTTCGGGTTGGGGACAGGTCTCTCACTGTTGTTTCGGCCTACGGGCCCAACAGCAGTGCAGAGTACCCGGCCTTCTTGGAGTCCCTGGGAGGGGTACTCGACAGTGCCCCGAGTGGGGACTCCTTTGTTCTACTGGGGGACTTCAACAACCATGTGGACAACGGCAGTGAGACTTGGAGAGGGGTGATCAGGAGGAACAGCTTCCCCGATCTGAACCCGAGTGGTGTTCTGTTGGTGGACTTCTGTGCCAGTCACAGTTTGTCACAAACACCATGTTCGAGCACAAGGATGTCCACATGAGCACATGGTACCAGGACACCCTAGGCCGGCGGTCGATGATCGACTTTGTTGTTGTTTCATCAGACCTCTGGCTACGTGTCTCGGACACTCGGGTGAAGAGAGGGGCAGAGCTGTCCACTGATCACCACCTGGTGGTGAGTTGGATCCGCTGGCAGGGTTACTGTGGAATTTTTTTTTATCGATACTGTAGGAGCCAAATTGAGCTGTTCATGTTATTACTTGTTGTTGGTGTTTGGATGTGAGTGGGAGAGGGAGAGAGTTGTAATGATTGTGTTTAACTCCACCGAGAGGAGGCCAGAGAGTCTAACTCTACCTGACTGAGGAAGTTGGAGGTGGAGCCCACTGGAGAAGGCTTAAGAACAAGCTGCCACAGCATCAGGTGTGGTTGAGGAAGGCAAACAGTTTTCTGACCATGTGGCTGCACAGAGGAACCAGGCCTTCTTAAAGACTTGTGATTTATCACGTTTTTATTTTATTTTGACTTGAAATTCAGCAAAGAAGAAATGCAATAAATGGTCTGTGGGACAGACTGAATGCACTTGGATTCATCATCAGTCATCTGCATGTGTCAAGACTAAAACCAACCCAGCCATCAGTAGTGGTCAAGCAGCAAACTAAAAGGGGTTTGTTGAAACTGCCATTACAGATATTATGACGCTTATGTTGGCAATTTGAGGAAAGATGGAAAATTGTCTTAACAATTTAAGAACAAAAAATGTCTGTCAGCACCAAACATCACAAAATACCTCTTTGTAAACAAGAAAGTACAAATAAAAACACTTTTGGACGTTGATTTTTCTCCAAGCAGTTGAAAATCTAAGTGAACATTTGGGTTGAAAGTAAACGTCTATTTATCAGATTTTCTTCTGTTCATTACAGAAAAAACTCACAGAAATTCTAAACTGACAGCGTACATGAGATAAAAATACAAAACAAAGAATAACAATGAAAAGTCGAAGCAACCAACATCGTTGGAAAAGTCAAGTGAAGTGGTTTCATCTGATAATACTTGAATGATGAGGAGTGTATTACAAATGAAATAGAAAAAATAGAGAATACAGCACCGACTGTTTTTCACATTTCAAACGAAACAAAAGTCTACACTCAAACTCATAAAAAGTTTTCATTTCATTGAGTCCACGTTGAAGAAGTGATTTAATGTTTAATGATGTTTAAAGTTTGGTGTTTGCTGGATTAAACCACTTTTTCCTGTTCAGGAAGCAGTTTGATGATATGGACGGAAACTTTATGTTGTTTTCCTGTTGCTGATCAAAGCAGCTCAATCAGGAAGTGATAGTTGTTTGTATTCTCCATTCTGATTGAAAAGGATGAACTGAAGTTGGTCTTCAGGTTTCCAGGGTTTCAGGTCTTTCCAAACCAGGTTACCAGTGGAAGGATTATGGCTCTCAGAACCTGGACGCCATAACTGTAAATACAGTAAATATAAAGGTCACACATTTGCATAAAATAATGAGTAAGAATTTAAAAGAATTGAAATCAATGAAAAATGAAATATAAATTTCCACATTAACAGAGACTCACAGTGATTTCCCCTTTAGCTTTGACTGTTATGGACGGACCAAATGTGTTTGTGCATAATTCTGTATTGTTGATCTGAAGTTGTAACTTCCAGCCTCCCAGTAGTTTTTCCTGCAGGAAGGAAATCAGACACAAGAGGAAGAATGAGACTCTGACAAAATCATTTCACCAGTTTTAAAACATTGTGTGAACATCTGAAGGTTTGTCATTGGTTCCTTTAATGTGCAGCTTCCAGACAAACTGGACTCTGATGTTAGAAACAGACATGAAGTTGTTCTGAAGGTCTGTTGGAATATTTCTGGATCCACCTGCTTCATGTGTTGTTCAATATATTGTACATGCTTATATATGCACTGCAGTGTTCATCCAGACAGACATTACCTCAGTAGAAGTGTTTTTAAGACGGACACATAGACCCTGTGAGCCAACTCCATCCAGAACAATGTCTCTTAAACCACTGTGATGATCTGATCTGCTGCTGCTCTGCTGTCTGGACTTCATCTGATGATCTTCAGATTCACTTCCATCCAGCTGAGAAAGAGACAAACACACAAAGATCAGTCATTCAAGTCTGATCAGCTACGAGCTGCTTGAATCTCTGAGTTTGTGTTTGTGTTGAAAGGTGAGTCTGGATCTGATGATGTAAAGGTTGAATTTGGAGCTTTATAAATAAAACTGAATTTAAGCTGAATAAAGTGAACCTTGGTCTCCTGCTGCTTCTTCAGAGGCTCCACTTCTTTCTCAGTTTTCTCCCTTTTTCTTGTTTCCTCCTGAAGCTTTCTGTCCAACTGAGAGGAAGAAACAATTAAAAAGAGACAAAACAAGAGAGATGTAGTTTTATTTAGTGCATGAAAACAACCAGCGTTTGACTGAACTGATCAACATGGAATCTGGAAAGAAGCGTTCACGTCCAGTTTCAGATATTTGGTGTCTCAGACTTGATCTGGTTTTAGTTTGATGTCAACAAACCAACAACATGTGGATCATGTGGAGAAGAAGACAACAAAAAGGTTGATTTGAGTAAATATATGAACCTCTTTCAGGTCTTTCTCCGATTTCTTTGCGTTCTGCTCTTCCTTCTTGATCTGCTTCGCCAGCTGTAGGAAGAAGAGATGAACAGAAACATTTCATTGAACAGAAGTAAACATCAACTTCACTTTCTGCTCTGAATAAATTCTGTCTTGTGATCAGCAGAAAGATGTGATGAAAGTTGTGTTCAGATCCTCTGGTCCAGGTTCATTCACTGTTTGTTCTCAGTGGATTCACACTGTAACAGGCTGCTGACTGTTTTCCTTCCTGTCATGTTGCACTTCACTGTTCAGCCTTTATTTAAATACAGAAACAAGCTTCAGAGATCCATCATCTGTTCTACCAACAACCCTCAAAGCAGAAATAAAAGCTTGATATTTTCATGACACTGTGTCAACATGTGGAGACGAATCTTTACTGTGTTTGTGTGTTTACCTCTGTCTTCAGCTCTCTGATCTCTGTGTTCTTTTCATCCAGTTGATGCTTCAATTCACTCTTTGTCTCACTGACTTCCTTCCACCACTTGTTGACTTCCTCTTCTTTGTCCTTCAGCTACCAGACAGAGAAACACTGGTTTTAACAGTAATTATCTGTGAATCTAACTGTAGGATTGTGAGCTTTAGATTTCTTTGTATGTCAATGACTTGTCAATGATGAACCTGTTGGTCTTTGGTCTCTATGTCCTTCAACAGCTGCTGCTTCTCGTCTTCACTCTTCTTCTTCTGGTCTTTGAGCGTCTGGACCTCAGCTGATAAATCCTCCACCTGAGATCAGAGACCAGAGAGATCTGTTCTGTTACTGAACCATGTGATGGATGAAGCTCCACAGTTTGTGCTGTTGTTGAATTTGCAGAGCGATCAACAAATCAGGCAAAAGAAAACCAGCAGGTTAGTAATGAGTGAACACAGACACCAGACTGGATCCAAAGTGGTGGACTGACTGACAGACCAACATGACCATCTGTAGAGCCTCATAACTCTCTTGAGCTTTGCATCTTTGAGTTTTTTTTTTTTTCATGAGAAACTCAAACTGTAGTTTGACTGAAGCAGTCCTAAATGAAATAAAACACAAAGATGAACCTCTTTCTTTAAAGACGTCACTTCTTTCTCAGCTTTTTCTTTCTTCTGCTTTTCAGCCTGAAGACGCTGGTCAGGATTCGATGAGAACTGAGAAGAAACAAACATGTAAAACACTTTATCTGACAACATGTCAGTAAACCATCATGTTTGTCTTTATATTTATTCAGACTGTTGTTTTACTTCTAATGTGTTTTCTTACCAATGGAAACCAGGGGGAGGACTGTGAACCAGCAGCTTGTTTTCCCTCCAACTGGGAGTGAAAAGAGAAACACAAGTTCATTGATTAAAGTGAGTCATTGATCAATGAACCCAATGACACCAACTGTTTCCAGATTCTGAGTATTTTCATGATATTTTCTGCATCAAACAGGAGAGTTGAGATATTTCAGTAAACACAAACACTTGAACCTGATTGTTCTCAGTCTGAGTCGCCACATCTTCTACAGCCTTGGTCTTCATTTCAGCTATCTATGAAGAACAAGGAGAAAAATCCATCAAGGCTTCATATGAATGTGTCTGAAGGGTTTAAAT
>NW_007579946.1:49473-50679 GCF_000690725.1 Stegastes partitus
GACACACCTACACTGGATCTTCTCAGGGCTGTGTTCTCTCTCCACCACTCTTCATCCTCTACACAGATGGCTGCAGAGCTACACAGCCCAATTCCCACCTGGCCAACCATGCTGACAACACAGTCCTACTGTCTCTGCTGTCAGGGCCTCCTTAATCCCACGGCTCAGTCCTCCAGGAGTCTGTGGACTGGTGGGACAACTCTTGTCTGGAGATGGTGGTGACCTTTTCCAACAAGCAGCTCCAGCTGTCACCACCACAGTCCATGGAACACCTGTTGAGCTTGTTGAGAAGTACAAATATCTGGGTACCATCTTTGACAGTCAGCTGAAATTTTCCTCTAACACGGAGGAGATCATCAGGAAATGTCACCAGAGACAGCATCTCCTCAGGAAGCTCAACTCTTCTGGAGTTAGTAAGAACATCCTCCAGACATTCTGTTTCTCCTTCACTGAGAGCACCACCACTTTTTCCATCACCTGCTGGTTCTGCTCAATCAGTCTCCGGAACCAGAACCGTCTGCAGAGGTCTGTCACCGTCTGTTCTAATGTCATAGGACAACCTCTCAGAACTCTGTCTGCAGTACATGAACATTTAACATGCAGGCTGGCAAACCGGATCGTCCACCATCCCTCACATGCTCCCTTCTGGTCACCGGCGTCGCTGCCGAGCGTGCAGGACACAGTGGAGAAGGGCTACCTCTGTACCCAGGGCTGTCCAGCTCCTCAACTCCTCAGCTCACACACACACACACACACACACACACACACACACACACACACACACACACACACACACACACACACACAATTTTCTTTGTTTCTTGTGGTTTTTTGTTGTTTCTTACATGTTGGTAATTCATATCCTTTTCTGCCACAGCTGGAATTTGCTCGACTTCATGTGACATCAGCATCTCTGCTTCGGGTTGAGAGCAGTTCTTTTGTTCTTCGTTTTCAGTTTTGTCCCTGATTCTTTTGGGTTCTGTACAAAATGAAAGAAGTAGAAACAAAGTGTGAAAGACTTTTAATACAACTTAGAATCGCCTCTGATCTTTGCCTCTAATATCACTACATCAATGAAGCACCCTGAGAACAAGATGATATTTACATAAAATGTTGATTCATGTGAGACTTACTGGTTCTGGTTTGTCTCCACAGTAAACAGCCAGATGCTACAATCACCACGATGCAAACAGCCAAACCAACAGC
>NW_007579946.1:50984-51454 GCF_000690725.1 Stegastes partitus
TGTGTCTCTTCTCCACAGTCACTCTGCTGCTGACAGTATAGAGGTCATCAGGACCTCTGACTGTCTCTGGAGGTCCAGCAGAGAGGAGCTTTCCCTCACCGTCCAGCCACAACAGCTCAGGCTCTGGATACCAGCCTGCAGACTCACACTGCAGCACAGCTCCTCCTGTGTCCCCGTCCATCCCTGATATCCTGACCTCAGGTTGAGAAACAGCACCTGATCATGAACAGAAGGAAACATAAAGAAGGGCTGTCAGTCGGAGTATTTGCTCTTATGTACAAAACCTAATACCCTAGACAGACTATATTTATAAGACCAAAGTAGAAACTTAATGCCACATCAAGTCCACCTGGGACTTCCAGTCATACTAACTGCATGAACATGGATCTATGATGAGGGATCCAGGAAGATCAACTATAACCCAAGAAGCCCACTTTGAGCAGTAACCAGGAGGTCCAGAAGGAGCCACA
>NW_007579946.1:51789-53540 GCF_000690725.1 Stegastes partitus
GGATGCATGGTCCTGACAGTGAAGCACGGAGGTGGCAGCATCATGACATGGGGCTGCATTTGTACAAAAGGTGTTGTGGAGATAACATTTATAGGTGCAGCTTGAATGTGTGTTGATGAACCAAAATACTGGCCGACAAGATGAATCCCAAAGTTGATCACAATGACTCAGAATGTGTCCAGTCAAACTTGAAAATTGTCCAAAATTACATAAAAATTATTTAAAAGCTGTTGAAATCAGTTGAAATGTTTCCACATTGATTCAAAATGCATTCAACAGGATAACAAGTGTCCAGAATGACTCAGTATTGTCCAATAAAAGCAGTTGGAGAAACATAGTCTGTGAAGAATAGCAGAGGGACTTTTGTTGAATTGAGTTTCTACGGTGGGACTCGTGTTTTTAGGATTACTGAATCTAAACAGTTAAAATTTTGCAAATGCTCCACTGGTCAACTCATGTAAATACTGTAACGTCGTACACGTTCTAATCATCTGACCTCCAGTGATACTGCACAAGGATTTACTCATTTGTATATTGTATGTTAATCCTGTTTAAATCTTTTCTGGAGACATTCAAATAAAGTGAAACACATGCATCATGAGCAAATACAAACGTGTGTACTCACCAACCACCAGCTGAATGTCAGTCTGCTTCTTCAGTGCTGGAATAAAACATCTGTATGTTCCCTTGTCAGAGAGTCTCACTCTGGAGAGTCTCAGTGAAACGTTTCCACGCTGCAGCTCCTCAGTGAACAGCGTCGTTCTCCCCTTAAACGATTTGTGTTTCATATCCACAAGTTCCTGACCAGCGCGCCACACATGAACAAATCTGGGGTTCAGATCAGATCTCGTCCACTCTGTCGTCAGCTCACTCACATCCTGAGCAGGTTCCAGGTGACACAGCAAAGTGATGTCATCTCCGAGTGTCGCTACGATTGGCTGAGATGGCCCAATCACTTCACCTGCAAAACCAAATATCTGTTTTAATGTTCCTAAACGAGCAAACGAGGTTTGTTGAGGATGCTCCAATAAGATGCAACATTTTTATTACTGTTTATCTCAGGCAGTTGTGAACAAAAGTTTACTTACTCTTGGACAGACCATATATATCATGACAGTCTTGAGTTGCAAATGATTCCTATAACTGACAGATCACTGAAGCATATGCGTGTTTGTCACAAAAAATATACCCATCATGCATTTTTAGTTCTTTCATACATTCATTATACTTCTTATGGAAATATGACACAATCTGCTGGTTAAAAATATACATACAGTAACTTGAATTATCAGTTTTGGTGGCGTATAAAGTTGTAAATAAAACCCACTTGATCCACTAATTACACTCCGACACAAGCACTACAGAGAGAAAGTCTGAGGAGCTCAGCAAAGATCTGAAACAGCAAATCATTGACTTGAACCAATCAGAAAATCATTTGGATTTGATCCCAGAACCATCAGTTTGTCAGCATGAAGTTCATGGTCCAGTTGTGTTACTGCCATAATCAGGAAGAAAACACAAACTGTCAGCTGCTGCTGAGAGACGATTGGTCAGGATGGTCAAGAGTCAACCAGGAACCAGCAGAAAGTAGCTCTGGATGGACCAGAAGCTGCTGGAACACAGCTGTCAGTGTCCACAGGGTCTGACATCAACATGAGCTGAGAGGCTGATGGAGAAGGAAGTTCTTCCTCTGGAAGCAGAACCTTAAAGCTCCACTGAAGTCTTCTGTTGATCACATGGACAAAGAAAAG
>NW_007579946.1:54775-74692 GCF_000690725.1 Stegastes partitus
TTTTTTTTTTTTTTTTTTGCTTTCTAATCATCCAGACAGTTTATTTTATGGTTTGTTTGTTTGTTTTAGTCTCATTGCAGTCCAATGAAGCACAAAATCAATGTAAATCAGTTAAATGCACCTCAGTAACTACAAACATCATGGTTCCCTCTGAAGTGGGAAGTTATGTCAATGAAGTCCCGTCATCGCTCAAACTCAATGTATTCAAAAATGCTTCAAATAAAATCTGTGGCTTCAACCACAGAAAAACAATCAACTTAAATTGCACTTATTGAACATCATCAGCTTTTCCATTCACTCATTCTCAATGAGACAGATATTGACGTTTTCTGATTTTTACTTTCACTTTTGACTCAGCCTTTTCTCTCCAGTGTGCATTAAAATCACATTACGGTGTCACTCTTGTAGCTTTAAACTCCCCAAATGGTTTTAAAACATGTTTGAAAGCTGCTGTATGTCAATATTTCAGTACGCATTAGAAGCCAGCGTTAACGTTCGTTACGATAGCAATAAAGACTCCACATATCAGTCGACAGTTTGGCGTATAAACCAACAGACGTCCTGTTAAATGGCACAAAAGTCGAGTGTTTTGGAGGAAAGAACCACAACTCAACCTGCAGACGGAACTTTACCAAACATTTTTGATGTGTTTTCTATGAAATACAAGCAGCGGTAAAGACAACCTACCTGTCGGTCGCTGCAGTCGCCTCGTATCTGATCAAACCAGTAAATCATTCACAGCTCTTCTACTTTGACCTCTGATCAGCAGCTCAGAGGCGCTGCATTACAAATCCTGTTACCGCCCATAATTTTATTACTATTAGTGCAGCAGTTTGCCCTTATATTTATATTTCTTACATATATATTACTTTAAATGTGGACATTTCTTTCTGCTGCAGGGCTCCAACAACAACACATCTACCAGTAAACATAAAGTGATGACACACTGACGAACAAAAGACTGAATCTGGCAGGAAAATAAGCTTTATATTCAATAAACTTCAACTAGAAATAGAACAGAATAGAAAATGTCTGTATCTGTTTTGTGTAGCTGTAGCTTTTATTAGGGGTTTTTCAGGTGACTGATTTCAAGACTTTACAACCTGCTATCAAGTCTGTTGCTTTGTTGTAGCAACAAGTAATAAAAACAGGTCAAAAGTCGTTTTGTTTTACTGCAGGAGGCAGAAGAGAAGCTTTAAATTGTCTTTACATCAATGCATCTTCCTTCTGTTCTGTGTTTGTGGGAGCGAAATTGAGATAAAGTGACTGAAAGGACATGCAGGGATGATTATCGCTTCTTTTCCTGGAGCTCAACGTCATTTTCTTACTCATTTGTAGCAGAGCTGAGTTTGACAACAACCTTCATTTAAGGCTGAGATGTCACTGATTTAAACACACAGCTGATGAAAACCTGGTCGTCCGGTTTACTCGCTTCCACTGAACTACGAGACTTTTCTGTAAAGTGAGAAATCAAGTGAACCTTCGTGAAATGTGAGAAATTCTGATTTTGAGCAACTTTAAGGCTCCGAAGCGTTGATGTTTGCGTCTCAAGGTAAGATGATGCTGAGAAAAAGAAGTCGTGCAAATATAGGTCCATGCATCAGACTTGCACACGCTTGAAGCCACGCTGAGTTTCACCCCTGAGCTGTTGCATTATTATTAGACGCAAGCTGCGCAGAAACAGGAAGTTTTCATCTGCAGTCTACTGAAGCTGCATTTCAGCGCGATGCTCAGTCAGCAGGAAGACGACATGGAGCCCACACCGAGTGAGTCCTCCTTCTGTTGCAGTTTACACTATTCTAAATACTGTATAATGTATGAGAGTCTGTGGCTGGAACACTCTGCTTTCTTTGTCCAGTGATGCTCGTGTTCATTCTGCTGGATGTTCGACACAGTGGTGAGTGGCATGGCTTCTGTTTTGCACTTCTGTTTCTGCCAGTATCGCGGCTGTAAGAATGGCAGCGTAGGTCTGCTCCAGCTTTGGTCCACGCTGAAAACACTTTTATATGCATTGCCATGAAAGCTGTTCTTAAATGTCATAGCCAGTGTTAGAATTTAACCTCCTGAACCCCCAAATGCCACCAGAGAGTTTGAAAGGCTTGCTGTGTTTTCCCTTAATTGCCAGATTTACACAATTTATCAGCCAGAAAGCGTCAAAACCAGCCGATTTCCAACATTTTGCGAGATGTCTGATGCTACTCACTCACCCGTGAAAATCCAGCCTGCTGGATCAATAAAATAAATGCAGCACACCTCAAAAACAGTGACCAGAGGAGCCAGTTGTTTGACGACACAGTCAGCTGATGGTGGAACGTAAACAGTTAAATCTCCAAAGTATGTGGAGCCTCCATTTGAACTGTTTATTTAACCCTAATCCTTCCCAAAATGACTGACTAAAGACAAAAAAACTGCTCTAAGAACCAATCACCAGCAAAATTTTTACTTATTTCTTCTCAAAATATTGTTAATTTATGGATTTAATGTGAGCTAAAGGAGAGCTAGCTGCTTTGCATGTTGTTTGAAGCAAAAATAGTGACTTTATTTGAATGCAAATTGCTGATTTTACATCAAAGCACCAATTAAAACAGCCACAGGAAACAATGATATAGCATCGTTAGGATCAAAATGACTGAAAACCTCACCGTGGAGGTACAACAAAAAGTAGTTCACTCTGTACTACTGGTGCCAGCCGGTATTTAGACTCTTGTCTTGTTGAACCGTCTCCGTCTTTCTGTCTCAGATGCAGCTCTTCACATCGTTCCAAACCGGCTGCAGCACTTTCAGTTTGAGTCGGTCTCCTTTCGCTGCGAGGGTCTTGGCGGCTCCCCTCAGATCAGAGGGATCAGGAAAACCGAGGAATTCACTCCGGTGTGCGACATCAAGAGGACGTCCGAAGGTTCCTCCTGCACCGTTGACAGAGTTTATCAAGGAGACAGCGGAAGCTACTGGTGTGAGACGGAACAGGGCGACCGGAGCGACGTGGTCAACATCACCGTCACTGGTGGGTTCCAGTTTACCGATGCGAGGAGTTGATGGGGTCATGATATTTTGATTCACAACCCGCAAACCTTCATTTTGCAGCCGGTTCTGTGATCCTGGAGAGTCCGGTTCTCCCTGTAACGGAGGGAAACAACGTGACCCTGAAGTGTAGAACCAAGAAGACGTCTTCTGATGTGGCAGCCCATTTCTACAAAGATGGACTCCTGGTAGGGAGCAGCTCTGCAGGAGAGATGGTCCTCCACAATGTTTCTGGGTCTGATGAAGGACTCTACAAGTGCAGCATCTCCAGTGTTGGAGAATCACCTCAGAGCTGGCTGGCTGTCAGAGGTAGGACTGGAAATTAAAGCAGCTCAAATGAACACCAAACCAGTTAATGCTGGGTTCCCATTGGAGTGACGCTGACTCTTGTGGTTAACCCGTTCATGTCTTTGCAGATCCTCTCAGACCGTCCTCCGATGACTCCATGCCGGTTTCGCTGGTCCTGAGGACTGTCTTCGTTGTTCTGCTGTTGTCTCTGATGCTGCTGCTGGTGGGACTTCTTCACTTTGGAAAACTGGGATTCACAGAAAAACTAAGTGGACGAACGTTTTCTCGACCTGCGTTTTTCAGCCACTTTACAGGATTCTGAAGTTGGGTTTCAGGTGTTTGCAGTGAGCGCTGTCGGACTTTCTCACGCACAGAAAAAGTAAAAAAAAAAACCAAATAAAAACCCACAGAGGACTGATGCACGCCGCTATTTTTAAAACGGTTTTCTCACGTACTTTGGGTTTTGTTTGAGACGTGAGCGGCGTCTGAAACAAGCTTCTCAGACACGAAACCACACGAGCACGTACACCGTATGCCTATGATCAGAGTCAACAACATGAACCGAGCACGTGTTTGCTCGCACGTTTCTTGAAGAGACTCTCAGGAGGCTTCACCGCAACAAAAAAAAATGCTTTTACAGGCTTGAATAGAAGGTTTAAAAAAGCTGCTAAACACACTCAAGCTGCAGTGTCAACAACATGCTGGTGATTATTTTTTGTAAAGAAAATAACAACATATTATATTTAAACTGTATTTCTTTGGTTGGCACAAGGTCAGCAAATGAATCGATCTTGTTTAGATAAAAGAAATGTGATGAAAACAAGGCGATATGTTGTTTGTTTGGCTTATTTCCTGTTTTATTTTGAAGAGATCGCTGTCCTGGTGTGTCTCTTGTGTTTTTACTTCCTCCTACCTCCTCGTCTGATCGCCCTGACGAGCTCCACCTGTGTCTTCAGTTCTGAGCGAACCTCCCTCATGTTCTCCAGCCTGATTCCTCCTGTTGCTGCTCCGCGTGCTTCTCATCAGGTTTGTGGTTTTTGCTTCTGGATTTTTGGGTATTTTCTGGAGATTTTAGATACATTTGGGCTTTTAGTTTGGATTTTTTTTTTTTTTCCCTGCCTGCTTTTCTTTGACCTGTTTTCTTTGGATGAAAGTTCTTCTTACGTCCACCTGCCTGTCGTCTGTATAAATGAAGTAACGCTGTCGAAGCAGAGCATCGGTCTGTTCAGTGTTTCTGTGCAGCTCATGTGTAGAAAAGCTGCAGCTGTGGTCTTGTTTCCTCCTTTTGAAAAGCAATAGTTTCTCTTTAAGCAGTTGTTTTTAGAAAATGCACAGAACTCTGCTTTTTTCCAATAAGTTTCTGGTTTGTTGGTGCAAACGGTTGGAAAATAAAAGTTAAAAAAAAAAAAAGCGATGCATGAAAATCATTGTGTAAATACAAACAGACTTTATTTTCAAGCAGCGTCTCACATGATGAAGCCAAACATGTGTTTATGAGGCTTTTAATGACTTTGTGACAAAAAAATGGAGCAAAACATTTCTAATGGATGGTGTAGATTGGGTCCAAAAAGAGAAAAATAATTTGGAGAGAAAAAAAGACAAAACCACTTCGCTGTGAAAACATGAATCTTTTAAAGGTGCTTATTGCATCTGAAAAGAAGAGAAATCGGATGTTTGAGAGGATCAAATATAAATTTGAAGTCTATAAAAAAAAGTATGAAATTCAAGCTTAGATGTCGAGTCCTTCGTCTTTATAAAAGCTCAGCGTCCAGTGGAGGTGATAGTCCTGCAGAGCTTCACAGATGAAACTAAGACTTTTCTCAACATGTTTTATACAAAAACAGGTTTTGAATTGTTGAACAAACCACAAGAGAGACTAAACATTGATCCTGTATTTACAGTCTCTTCTGAGTCCAAACGGTTCGTCGCTGCCTTCAGAGCTCCAGAACTTCAGGACGAAATGCATCCGCTTTTCCTGGATGGATTCTGTAGGTGAGAAAACCCAACGTTAGCGTAGAAAACGTTTCTCTACCTTCAGATCAGACTGAACGCTACGACAGTATCGACATCAATCTGCTTCAGCTGTTGGAATCGGCTTCTTTATTAAATGTTTTTGTCCGTTTAAGTCTGTTCTGGGGATAATATTTGAGGCTGTTCTTGCTTCTGACTCATTTTTCCTGATAAATGTTGATTTCTGTGGTATGTTGAAATGGACGGACCTATACTGTTGACAAAACGAGAAAAATAAAACCAAAAAACTCCTGTTAACAGCAACAAACCAACAACAACATGGGTTCTGATAGTTTTCCACAGTTAGGATTCAGATTCTGACCTCAATCATACATGAGATAATGTGTAATGTTTTCTCTTTTGAATGTTTAACCGGATATATTTATGTAAAAACAATTAAATTAATTAGAAATGTGGTTGAAAAATGTTGTGATATTGCAGAAAAGTGTTGGGGTTTATTGTGTATTTGGATTTTTTTAAATTTAGATGATGTCAGAAAACACTGAAACTGTGAAAATAATCTTGTAAACCAGTGACTCTGTTTCTAACGGCAAAAATCTGTTAATTTTCAGTCACATCAAGGTTTTTTTTTGTGGCTTTACATAAAAATATTATAATATTTTAATAATTGTGAGATTTAAATCCAGAATAAAAGCCTGAACCTCTTGTTTTGGGGGTTGCTGGTTGTTGTCTCTCTGCTTCTTCGTCTCTTCAGGTTTCTGGACGTCGGCTACGACTCCGTCTGGCTGAAGGCAGGAGGTGAAAAGAAGATGAACGGTTTACAAAGTGATGGACTCGACCAGTCAGAAGATTTCAAACTAAAAGCGCTGATCAAAGACAGACCTCGGTTTTATCGGCGTCCAGCTCACTTTTGGGCTCCTGCCGCTGATCATGATTCTGCTCCTACGAAACCAGAAGTCCAATCTCGTGTTAACAAAGTAAATGACATCAATCCTTATTATTTCTCTACATTCCACAGAAATCGGCAAAACACAACAGTTTGAATTGTCTTTAAAACTAAAACTATGTTTAAAATAAATAAATCAACGTCTAAACAAGATGTTCTGCATTTTCTGTACGGAGCTGAGTGTTGGAGTCATCTGTGTCCGTCTGGACTCAAGAAACGGTTTCAGAACCATCGGATTTGTTGTCATGGAGCTTTCACATATCAAATGTTGGAGTCGTCTTGGACCAGGTCTGAAGACATGTTGAACACATTTTAACTCATATTCAATCAACCAGAGTCCGTGTGGTCAGATTTTTAATCATTCTGTAGAAATTTTGCCAGTTTTAACTCGTTCTGGACAAATGTGGGGCTGCAAGGTGGAGCAGTGGTTAGCACTGTTGCCTCACAGCTAGAAGGTCGCCGGTTCGCGTCCCAGTGGGGGACGGGATCTTTCTGTGTGGAGTCTCCATGTTCTCCCCGTGCAGCGTGGGTTCTCTCCGGGTTCTCCGGCTTCCTCCCACACAGTCCAGAAACATGTTGAGGTTAATTGGTGATTCTAAATTGTCTGTAGGTGTGAATGTGAGTGTGCTTGGTTGTCTGTCTCTAAGTGTAGCCCTGTGATAGACTGGTTACCTGTCCAGGTGAACCTGCCTTCACCCTGAGTCAGCTGGGATAGACTCCAGCCCCCCATGACCCTAGTGAGGATTAAGCGATGTGTAGATAATGGATGGATGGACGGACAAATGTGGACGTTCTGGTTTCTTCTACAGAAGCTTTTCGGGTCATTTAGGATGATTTGGACAAATTGGTTAATCTTTGGATGATTTTACATCATTTTGGTCGTGTTGTCGGTGGGTTTGGCCTGAGCTCGTCATGATTTATGAATTTTACATCAATCTGGACAGATTTTATGTTCTTCAATCTGTTTCATGCAGAATCGATGTCTGTGAGAGATTCACCTGTTTTTTCATGTTGTTCAGCTCCTCTTGCAGCTTCTGCAGATCCTTCTCACATCTCTGCTTCTCCTCTTTGAGCTGAGACACATTCGCTAAAAGGTCCTTCACCTGAGTGGAGACGGAACACAAAGAGAAGAAGAACTTTTTCTTTCATTTCTCGTCTGTGAGATTCAGAAGTCTCGATGACTTTTATCCAGATTCAAGTTTTTAAAATACGTCAAAACTGGCTTTTCAGTGACAATGAATCTCAGTCTGCAGCTTCTGAATAATGAAGCGAGACAACATCGCAGACCTGTGGTTTCATTTGGTGTGCATGAAAACCAGACTGAGTGTTTGGAGGCTCTCAGGTTTGTCACTTTAACCGTGTGGACAGTAGAAATGAAACCAAACATGTAAAGAAGGCTGGAAAAATGCAAAGATGAACCTCCTTCGTTAAAGCCGCCACTTTCATCTCCACCTCCCGCCTCCTCTGCTGTTCATCCTTGAACCACTTGTAGGGACTCCACGAGGTCTGACGACAACAGAAGGACGGAAGTGATTTATTAGTTAAGCACAAAAAAAATCGATGTGATATTGTGGTTTCACTGCCATCACTCACCAGTGAAAATGATGAAAAAAAAAAGCAAATTTAAGAATATATGTATTAAAATATAAAGAAAGAAAATATGGTGAAAATCTGCACGAAAATATTTGACAATATTGGTTAAAAAAGACCCAAACATATGTGAAGTAATGGTGTTGTTTGATTAATTAAATGCATTCAAAAGGTGGAGTTTTACTGTCACAACTTTTCTTTTCACTGATTTTACTAAACAGTGTCTGTATTTCAACAAATCAGGGATTTTTTTTTTTTAAATAACCGAAGAAGACAAGCTGAACCAAACCATTTCTGTCATTTAGAAAAAACAGAACCGAAATGTCTAACTCGTTGTAAGATTTTAGCTCCTGAGAACGACCACATGATTACTTTCCTGTTCCTTACATGTTTGTTTGTCTCTGCTGTTTCTGCCACGACCTCCATCAGCAGCTGCTCTTGTTGTCTTTCTGCTTCAGTTTTCTCTGTCTCAGAGCAGTTGTTGCTTTGTTTATCGGCTTCATCCCGGTCGATCCTCTCTGTGCAGAATTAAAGCGACGGCAGTACTCAGTATAGAATAAGGTATCGAACAAGCCAGAACAAAAGGCAGTACGGAACTGACGTTGTGACTTACTGATGACATTTCGTCTCCATTTGCAAATAAAAAAGAATCCTGTTGAAATGAACACGACACAAACGGCCAAACAAGCAGTCAAACCGGCAACGATGGGAGCAGCACAACTGAGTGGAGGCACGAAGAAATCATCTGAAATGATCGAATTGAAACAGAATTAGACCAAAGCTGGCTAAAATCAAGATGATTAAATGAAGCGTTTTCTCAACCACGTCTACCTGCAACATGAATCCTTGTCTCTCTGGTCTGGTTGATGTTGTTCTGCTGGACTCTGCAGGTGAAGTTGCTGCTGTGTCTCTTCTCCACAGTCACTCTGCTGCTGACAGTATAGAGGTCATCAGGACCTCTGACTGTCTCTGGAGGTCCAGCAGAGAGGAGCTTTCCCTCACCGTCCAGCCACAACAGCTCAGGCTCTGGATACCAGCCTGCAGACTCACACTGCAGCACCACTGACCTGCTGCTTCTGTCGAGTCCTGCTAAACTGATCCCAGGTGAGGAGACTGAACCTGGTGTGAGGAAAGATGCACCACCGCTGACTTCAAATGGAAGAACACTGGATCGATTTAACGTCAAACTCTACGTCTGAAAATGTGCACATGAACAGTTGCAACCACCAAAGATGTTTCTGTTATTCTACTTTTCCAGCACTTGGAGGTCTCCTTTCAGACATCCATACTTGCACAGCTGACGTACTCCTGCCCACGAGGCGTAGCCGCCAGACGGACACAAATGCTGGTTGCTTGGACAACAAGCCAAGAACTTAATAACCGGCATCTTGTAGTTTCACAGTCAACATATTGCCCAACACTGATATGACAAACTGGGTTCATGGTAGAGATGAGATTAGATTAAACTCTGTGTCCTCAGTTAAAGTTGAAAGTCTGCACTTGAGTCATATCTTGGTTGCTTCATTTTAAACCTATTCTGGTGGTGTAGAGATATATGCTAAAGGACTTGTCTGTATTCTATGTTAATCAGCTACAGCAGAGTTCTTCCTACAATATTGAAGAATCATCTTTTCCTATATATAAAAAAGTGCCCAACCCTTATTTAAATTCATGTTTGCCTGTTGTCGTCCTCTTTATCTGCCAGCATCAGTGTCTAAAAACTGCATCGACACCAAAGAGCACTTTGTATTTTCAGCACGTGTCCACTTACCAACAACAAGCTCCACAAAAGATGCTTTCTTCAGCACTGGAATGAAGCATTTGTATGTTCCCTGATCAGAAGGTTTTATGTCGGAGAGTTTCAGTGAAATGTTTCCGGTCTTCAGCTCGCTGGCGAACAGCGACGTTCTTCCCTTGTAGGACCGATGCTGCGTGTGTTCGAGGACCTGATGAGAACGCCACACATGGACGAACACGGCGTTCGTGTCGGATTTCGTCCACTCCAGCGTCATGCCAGAGACGTCCACCGCCGGTTCCAGGTGACACGGCAAAATGGCGACATCACCAAGCGTGCCAACGATTGGCTGAGGTGGACCAACTAACCGAGATTCACCTGCAAAGAAATGACTTATTCATCCCTGCAACATAAAGCAGTTCCATCTTTTCACTTTTAGATTTTATTTTTACATCAATTTTCATGCTGTAGGAATACAGCCAGGCTCTGTAGTATATTTTATAAATACATTTTCATGCAAACAAAGCATTTGCCAATCATCAGTTGCATAACTGGTCCCATTAGCACCAGTGATGCTCATTAGAACTGTTGTAATTAGCAAACGTCAGCATGCTACCATGTTCAAGTAACGCCTTGTACATGCTCATAGATACCAACGAGTACAACAGACACCGGTAAAGTGGTGCAGCAATAATAAGTCAAGTTACTGCTAACTATATGTAAATAAGCTGGTGTTTCAGGCACTAATTTATAACACAAAGCAACAATGGACATGGGAGAGCATCTTTTCCCAAACTCTCCATTATACATGTCCACACTGATACACATTAAAAAAGAGGTTCTTAAAATCTGCTCTTTAGAAGGTGTTGGAAAGTAAAAATGCCCCTAAACTCCATTTGTGTGATGCTAGAACATCAGAAACTGTTTTTTCTACAAAAGATCTCCAATAATGTGGACAAGACTGTCATTCTAAGTGTGGCAGCAGATTGATTACAGAGTATAAGTTAGGCTAAAGCACAAAACAGCCTCAGGACACAAAGACACAACACCTCCAGAGCTAGAAAATTATAATTAATATGTTTAAACGTGCTAAAGTAACTCGTGACAGGATTGATTAATGTGCTTTTGTCATATCTTTGTTTTCAAAACCTTGTTCTCAAAACTGTATTTGGTGTGTTAGTTACCTCTGCAAGAGTGTGTCAGGAGAAGATGGAAGACCAGGACACAGAGTTTTGAGCGGAGACTGAACCGACGGTCCGTCATTCTGATGAAGCATCATGTATCTCTGAGAACCAGCAGAGAACAGTGACGCATCATGGGGAGAAATCTGCTTCTGAATGAGATTTTCTGCAGAATTCTAATTACAAAACACGTTAATCCCTGAACAGAGTTTGAGATTTTTTAAATTTAAATTAAAAACAAGAAAAGAAAAAGTCTGTGTAGATTTGTATTCAACCCTGTCTTGATGTTATCTTTGGCTTTTATGTCATGGATGTGAAAGTAGAACGAAGAAATAAACCAAAAAACTTCCACTTGTCTGCAAAGTGTCAGTCGGTTATGACGAACACGGAGCTTTACGAACAAATCACAGACCAAGCTGTGAAGGAGTGCAGCTGGAAAATATCCACAAAAACTGACCATCCAGCAGGACGGCATTAAAAACAGAACATCATGCAAAGAAAGTGGCGAAGGAAACTGATCAAATCTCACAGACCAGGACAGCTTCAATCAGAGATTCTGCAAAGAAAATAATGAATGGAGCTGCAAGTATCGGTCCATATGACAGATTTTTGCTTCAAGTAAAATTCTAAGACACCATGTTTGGATTTCACTAACCAGGACTCCGCAAACATATAGAAGAAGCTTCAAACTAAACTCTGTGGCCGTCATTCAGATCCATCACTTGCAAACAGCCCGAGAACAACATTCCAAGAGTAAAGCATGGCGGTGGCATCATCATGCTGTGGAGACTTTCATAGAGAGGAACTTGAAAGGCGGATCTAGAAAAATCTGTTTTAGTCTGCCAGACACTAGAGGTTGGGATGGAGGTTCACTTTCCAACAGGATAATTACCCAAAATCCACCGCTAAAGCTACACCGGAGAGGTTCAAAGAGGGATTGTTGTTCACCGACACAAGCCCTCTGACGTTAAGGAGCTCAGGCAGTGCTGCTTTAAAGAACGGGCAAAAATCTCATTGGCTAGGTGTGCTAAGCTCATCAAGAGTTGCAGCTGTGATTTCAAAGTATTTACTTTGATTGTACAATACGTAGAAATCAGATTGTTATGGCTGATTTCTGCCGGTGGATCACCAGTTTTCAGTTTTCCGTTCAAACCACCAATAAATCCAACCTCAGGTCCCGGTTGTAATGCAACAATGGACGGTGAAGGCTTTTGCGCTGTGGTTCACTGTGGTTTTAAAACCGACATAACAATCTGATTTCTGAGGATTTCTACCCCCCAGACTCACTTCTACTGTCAGAAAAGTGACGCTTTCTTTGGGAAAAGACAGTAAAGGATTCATTACGGCATAAAAAAAAAAAGAAAGAAATTCGGAATACGACGTACCTGTTGCACCTGGGTGTCGTCGCTCCAATAGCCTCCACTGCCTGTAAATCATTGACGGACTCTTGACTTCCCTCCTCCAGGTGCACAGACAGTTGAAATGTCGCCACTGATAACAAACGTCTAAACGTCCAAGTTTAACTTTGACGCATTCATTCTGCGGCAATTTCAAGATTCAAAGAAAAAAAAAGAAAGAAATTGTACGACATGGAGCCTTTTCGTTGATATAAATCGTACTAATGATGTTGACACTGAACAGAATTCTGTTTTATTTATGTTTTTAACCACATCGGGGGACGTTACTGTCTGTGAATGAACGAGTTAAACATTAAACACAGTAATGTCAGTGGATCTGCTTTCGCTTTAACTGTTTGAAAATGGCTGAACTTTGACTGCAGTCCATCTGTATAAAATGATAAACGCATAGACACTAGTGTTTTCTAGGAATTCAGAAAAAGGGGAAAACCTGTGAACTAAGCCGCATTTAAACCTCTAAACCCAAAAACCCACCAGAAGGTTTAAGAAGCATTTTTACTTTTTTTTTTTTTTTTCTTTTCATGTTTCAAGCTAAATATTAACCCAACCTAAGCTTTAAATTGTTTTATAGTATATATTTCATCAGAGTTAAGTCACCCCAGCGTCTGTGGTCATGAAATCCTTTGACAGACGGAGGTTGAGCCACCTGAAGGACATGCCTGCAGTGTGCCTACCGTGGGACTAAACCACGTCCTGCATCACCTCCACTCCCCAGAGACGTACGCGAAGACCCTGTTCTTGGACTTCACCTCGGCATTCAACACCGTCACTACTGAAATCCTTCAACCAAAGCTCACCCAGCTCACTGTGCCCACCTCCACCTGCCAGTGAGCTTTCTGACTGTCAGGAGGCAGCAGGTGAGGCTGGGGAGCACCACGTCCAGCACTACCAGCACTGGCGTCCCCCAGGGTTGCGTCCTCTCCCCACTGCTCTTCCCCCTCTACACCAATGGCTGCACCTCAGGGAACTCTTCTGGGGAACTCCTGAAGTATGAGGACGACGCCACTGTCACCGGTCTGACCCGGTGGAACAGCCGGCCCGCTGGTGTAGTCAGAACCACCAGGAGCTGAACCCGCTCAAGACTGCTGACATGACAATAGACTTTAGGAGAAATCCCCCGACACCCGTCCCCCTCACCATCCTCAACAACACAGTTTCGGGTTTCTGGGATCGACAGTCTCTTGGTACCTGAAGCGGACTCCCCACATGGACTCTATCCAGCTAAAGGCAGAGCAGAGGTTGTACTTCCTGTGACAGCTCAGGAAATTTAACCTCCTACACCACCATCATCCAGTCCGTCCTCTGCACTTCCATCACTGTCTGGTTTGGGTCGGCCACCAAACAGGACCGGCACAGACTGCAAAGGACAATCAGGTCTGCAGAGAGAGAGGAAAATCCATCCATCCAGGACTTGTGCCCGTCCGGGGGCAGGAAGCAGGCAGGTATCATCTCTGCAGACCCCTCACACCCCGATCACAAACCCTTTAAAGTCCTCCCTACAAAGCACTGTACACCAAAACCACCAGACACAGGCGCTGTCTCTTCCTCAGGCTGTTACGCTGATGAACTCTTATTCGTCTCAGAGACTGAGCCCACGCCCATCAGCACGATTTTCAATGTTACAACACCTACCTGAGTGACTTTGCTTCTTTGCACACATACAGTGAATTCTGCTCTTTATTGCTCGTTCTCTTATTCTTATTGTTGTAGTTTATTTCTTTAAGAGCTAAAATTCACCGGATAATTGGCCAATTAAGCTGATTCTGATTATTAAATACTATTTGTTGGGATATTTAGTAAACCTTGAATGTCAAAGCTGCTAAATCAGGGTGAGTTCATGCAGATTTAATGAGGAAACAGTTTGATTGCAGGAGTTTTACTTGTACTTGAGTATTTCTACATGTAGCTATTGCAGCTAAAAAATAAAAAAAACATTGCTTTGTAGGCTGCTGAGGATCAAGCAGACAAAATAAAACATCACAACTTGTCACTTTCACACACAGCACTCCTCGGAGTCAGGCAGACAGCTGCTTGAACCAATGAAGGCTTGATGTTGAGTCGATGACGAAGCTGACGACACTTGTTGCAGCGACACCAGAAGCCAGCTGCAGGAAGAGGAAGCTGTATTTCAGTCGGACCGGCGGCGAGACAACATGCAGCTTCCAGCGCTCTGCTTCACACTGGGTGAGCATTTCTTCTTATGCTTCCTGCTACACGTTTTCAAAACCAGCTCATTTTTGCCGTTTTGCTTTTCAGCGGCGCTTCAGTTCGTTGTGCTGACGGCAGAAGCTCAAAGCTTTCAGAAAAGCAGTAAGTGCTGAACATCTTTTGATTTTTACTCATGATTTAGTTTCTCCACTGAAGAGACACTTTAATTTGCTTCATCTGTCAGCAGGTTTCCTTCGCATCGACCCAGACCAACTGCAGCACTTTCAGAACGGCCAGATTTCTTTCTACTGCGTCGGATTCGAGGAACCGGTTGAGCTGAGAGCGAGAAAGAACTCCACAGAACTGATCGCAGCTTGTCCACTTGAAAAAGCATCAGCAGAGTTCTCCTACAACCTGGATTCAGCCTATTCAGGCGACAGCGGAGAATACTGGTGTGAAACTACACAAGGAAAAAGAAGCAACTCTGTCAACGTCACTGTTACTGGTACGTTCATTCTCATTTTTGAAGCCGGACTTGTCATTTATCTGACATTTCCTATCTACAGTGTCCCGTGTGATATAAGATGACAATGATCAGATTTAGACTAAAAATTCAAGCTACAATCAACGTTTTTTTTGTGTGTTTTGGGTTTAGATCTTAATACTTTATGTGGTGGAGGTCCATAAATAGGCCCATTCTAGAGCTAAATCAGTAGCAATAGTGACAATGTGACATAAAACCAATGGAATGAGCCACTAACAAAAACTCCAAAATGGCCTTTATCCATGAGGAAAGCAACATTTCCAACACCCTTCATGTGTACGAGTCTTCTGTGTACGTCAGAATATTTTGCTTTGTTATGCTCTGTAATCGTATTTTTAGCATTTCTATACTAAATTTTATGAAGCACTTGTTGCCAGACTTTATGCTTGTAGATAGGATTCGGAGCGTGAAGCCTCTTTGCTGTTGACCCAGCTGGTCGATGTTAAAGTAAAACAACAAAAAAATCAAGTAAAACCATCTAAACAATAATTAACCCATCCATTAGTATACATGTATATTCATGTCTTAAAAATATGCGCAGATGATACACCGCTATATGTTGATTGTGATTTATTAGACTGTGACTTATAAATCCTTGTGTTGTATTTCTGATGCTCAGCTAGTTCTGTGATCCTGGAAAGTCCTGCTCTAGTTTCTGAGGGAGACAACGTGACTCTGCGCTGCAGGAACAACAAAAATCCCACCACTCTTGAAGGTGTTTTCTACAGAGACGGAGTACGTTTACAGGAAGGTTCTGCAAGAGAGATAACCATCAGAAATGTTTCCAAGTCTAATGAAGGAATGTACAAGTGCAGCATCTCTGGTGGTGGAGAATCACCAGAAAGTTGGCTGTCTGTCAGAGGTGAGACCATGTCAGAAAACAAACACACGTTTAGCATTTTGATGACGTAACCATACTTTTTTTTAGTTAATTCCTAAATGTATCGCAGTCACCTGGATGACTCTATATAGTGATAAAGTTAAACTTTATTGCCAAATTTCTTCATGAACACAGCTGTTAATGTTTTTTATGTCATGTAGAATAAAGCATCCATAGTTATTTACCAATACGTTACCTATCATCTGTCCAGCATCTCATGACGGTACCTCTGACCACCACGGATCTTCTGGTTCCCTCGTCGCGCTGTGGGTTCTTCTCAGCCTTTTAATGGTGGTTCTGGTTCCGCTGTTGGTTCTTCATGTTCGAAAAAAGGAAGGTACAAAACAACTTTGTCCACTTCCTGCTACGCAAATCACTAGAAAGACTGCTATGAAAAAGTCGGTCTTTGGGTTTGATATTTTGCAAATAATTTACTTATTTATGAAATAGACTGTTCGAGAGTGTTTAGTATTTTTAATGTTGTTTTTTCTGTCTTTCAGTGTTTTCAAAGACGCCTGCAGCAGCATCACAATCAGACGAAATAAGTAACCATGCCCTCGTAGTGACACATGATAATTGTTTCTTGATTTCTAAATACATTTCAATCACAAAAGCTTCTGCTTGTGTTCATGCTCACTAGAAATGCAGTTCAGAGTTTGTGTTTTCATGTTTTATTGCATTTTAGCGTCTGAAGATGAAACTGCAGACGATCCGGACAGTGTCACGTATGCAACCGTTGTCATGAAACCGAGGACCAAGAAAGGTTTGCTTTGTGCTGTGACTTCAGCGAGACATGTTGTATTCTTGGCGTTGTCTTGTTTCTATGAAGTGAGCTACATCAGCGTGAGAAAAGCTTCTTCTGAGGTGTGCTGCGAGGTTTATTTTTGCACCGGCTCACAGTGTCACACGCGCTGCTTCGTTTTAGACGCTGCTGATGCTGGAGGTAATTTGAGAGTCAAGTCAAACCGCGGCAGAAAACCACAGACAGAGACGGGTGAGAAAGTCGCCTTTATGACGTTGTAGGGTATTGTTGTCACTTTCTTGCTCACCAACGGTTTCCGTCCTTCAGGTGAAGACGAGTCCTCGCTTCAGCCTGTTTACTCCACCCTGGCCAGACATGACAAACCACAAGCAGGTCTGTGAGATGCACCTGAACAGCGACGACGTGCACAATGTTCACTCTCTGAACTCCAAATGACACCAGTAGCATTAAGAAAAATCACCAAGGTTTCTCACTTTATCAGAGCCGAAAACTGTAAAAGCAGAAAAAAAAATCGCTGGACTTTTAGTCTTCAGAGAAATCATGTGTAACATATGGTTCCATTTGGAAAGTTAAGCAAATATGGGCTGAAAATCAGATTATTTCATGACAAACTCACCAAAAAATGCACCAGCATTCTTGCCTTTTTTGTTTTTGGAAAATGTTTGACCTTTTGTTACTCAAAAAGACAAGTTTGTTTTCTTCAAAAGCATTTGGTCCACTCTGAAAATGAGCTTCAATAAGCTTATGTGAAAAAAGAAACGTTGAAAAACACCCCATTTCTATCATTGTAGAAAGTCATAATGTGTAGAAAGGTCAAAGGTTGAATCCAGCCTGAGAGTCTGTGAGATCAGATCAGTTTAAACAAAATGAGAAAGAGAAACGGTCTCGTTGTTTTACTAAATGTTGGAATATTATTCATTCACTTTAGGTTTGACAATATAGTCACAGCAGTGTCCTATTTAAAGGCAGAGAGACCTTTTGATCATCGTTTGATGCTAATGTTGTGTCGAAAAATGCAAAGCTTGATGAGCCACCGTGTAGCTGATCACATCTCTTGTGTCCTGAACTGAAACTTGAACTCTGCTTGTTTTCGAAGCAGAATCAGGATCATCTCTGGATCCGTCAAGTTCACTGGAGCAGGAAGTCCTCTGCTCTGCTGTCCAGCCGGTAAGAACCTCCTGCAGAAACCTCCTCTTCCTTTCATGAACCGATGTATTTCTGCTTTTTTTNACTTCCACTCGCGGATGCTCGAAGCAGGCGAGCGTCCAGAGATAAGATCAGCACGTTCCAACACTCCCAACAGATGTCCTGACGATGTCCCTCCACATGAAACCTCTACCCAGACCGTTGTGGGTCTTCAGAAAGCAGGAAGAGAAAGACTTGACCTGCCAACTATTCTGACTTCTGACAAACTCTTTCAAAACATGACCAACCACCACATTCCTCTCCTCCAGACACCCTGGATGTCCACCTGAGCATGACGCTGTCCATAGCTCCACCCGGGTTGCCAGGTCTGATTCATCCTATCCACCAGCAACCTGTTCCCAACTCCACCACTACAGCTATTTCTGGCCATGGGATACCAACTCACCTTTCCTCCCTTGAACCTTCCCAACAACCTTTTCCTTCCTTGTCTGGCACTGGGCTGCCAGCTCCTCCCTCTTACATCCTTTCTTCTCAGCAACCTCTCTCTTTCACCATCGGGTTGCCAGTTACTCTCCTCCATCCCCCATGACCAGAAACCTCTCTCTTTTTCTCTCACTACTGGCACCAGGCTGCCAGCTTATAATACAAGAGTTCAACACTCATCACTAGGAGGAGCTGTACCCTTTTCAGCATATTCATCAACACCCAGAGCTGATTGAACCCGTTTCTGCTCAGCTTCAGTCATAAACAACATAACAGCATCCAGCGGGCCAACAGTCCGCCTCCATCTTTTTCTTGTCATCTTGTTATGTACATTAAGTCTTTTCTAACCAGAACAACCGAAATTACATTTTTAAAAACTTACTTTAAGTCAGAAAAGAAGATGATTTTTATTCTGCAGTTGGTTGTTGGTTGTGGAAACTACCATGGATACCCCAGTACCTTGGTAGCTGTCATACGCTGTAGCATATCCCTGTAACATCTGTGCAGGCCGTCATATATCTGCAACTGTCTCTTTAAGGGCAACCCCACCTATTTTTGCACTGCAGAGTCGGTGTCTTTACCTCGAGGTCAGTAGAGGAAGAGGAAGTTTCCATCTGCATGGTTAGTTCAGCAGCGTCTCAGTGCGACAGTCAGCAGACGGACGACATGGAGGTGAAAGTTGTGTTCATGTGTGACTTCTCAGGTTTTAGTTTTTTTACTTTTGACGTACAGAATTTCTATCTATGATATTAATAGTGTCTGACACTCGATTTTTTGTTGTCGATCCAGGGATGCTTGTGTTCATTCTGCTGCTGCGTGTTCACAACGTTGGTAAGTAGCGTTTAGTTGTTGGCTTTAGCATCAGAGTTGATTCCTTTCGTGCTGACACCAAACTAAAGACAAGAGGTCATCTAAACCAAGGTTTTTAAAGTTTTGCTGTGCATACCAAATTCAAAACGCACATTGATTTCTCATCATATTTAGTTTGTCGACAGGTTTTTCCCGTCATGTGTCATGTTGGAGGTTTTACTTTGACTCTCTTTGTGTTTCCGTCTCAGACGCAGTTTTTCGAATCGTTCCGAACAGACTGCAGCTCTTTCAGCACGAGTCCGTCTCGTTTCTCTGTGAGGGACTCGATAACTCGACTCAGTTGAGAGGAATCAGGAACGCCGAGGGATTTATTTCAGTGTGCGATGTTACAGAGGTGGTATCCTGCACCATTCGTAGAGTCTATCTGACTGACAGCGGGGAATACTGGTGTGAAACTGACGGAGGAGACAGAAGCAGCAGCGCCAACATCACCGTCACCGGTAGGTTTGAGTTTCTAGAAGAAGTCAGTGTAAGTAATCCTCAAAAAACAAGTCAAACGCATATTATAGAACTGAGCAGAAATGTGTTCCAGCTGGTTCTGTGATCCTGGAGAGTCCGGTTCTCCCTGTGACGGAGGGAAACAACGTGACCCTGAAGTGTAGAACCAAGAAGACGTCTTCTGATGTGGCAGCCCATTTCTACAAAGATGGACTCCTGGTAGGGAGCAGCTCTGCAGGAGAGATGGTCCTCCACAGTGTTTCTGGGTCTGATGAAGGACTCTACAAGTGCAGCATCTCCAGTGTTGGAGAATCACCTCAGAGCTGGCTGGCTGTCAGAGGTACAACTTTGTAATTGTTGGCGTTTTCTCTTTTTCTTTTTCATCCACCAACACCAACACAGTTGATTTTAATCCCTGTGAACACATATCACACCAGCACAGTGTTGAGAAGATCTTCTCTCTTGTGTTTCCAGAACTTCACAAAGAGGCGTTTCCAT
>NW_007579946.1:76539-79563 GCF_000690725.1 Stegastes partitus
TGTTAGCTGCTGTTAATTATTGATTTCTGAATGAGCTTGAGGTTTTTATCTCCTGTGGCACTCCTCCTTACAGCCAACCTCTGACAGTCTAAAGTAATGATGGACTGTTTAACTGTGACTGTCTGCAGGTTACGAACACGACACAACTGAAGGTTTCATTAGGAAGGAGAAAATTCCCCCATGCAGCCTTCAACAACTGGAAACCAGACCAGTTAGAAAGCTCATGAAGCTGCCGAACAAACTAACAACAGCGGCAAAGTGTTCAAGACAAAGAGTTTGATGTCTTTCGTTTTGCTGCATCAGGAGGGAAATCGTGAAAAATAAAGAAACAACTGACTGACAGGACTTTTTACTCCTACATTCTGTCGCTGTTGTACTTTCAGAGCAGCAGGATGCCTCCACAGATAAATCGACTGTCTCCACTCAGAACCTTCACTCTTTTGATTTTCCATCTTCTCCCAACGCACTTCTGCAGAGGTAACTCACACACAAATGCCCAATTTCTCTTACTCTCAATTTCCCATGATGCAATGATCGAATTGAAATCTACTGAGTCAAAAATATACAAGTTCTGTCAGAACAGTACCAGGACTGGTGTCACAAAAGATATATTTCAAACCCAAACTACAAACTAGGAGTTTTCCCCTTCACACGATCAACCAGCACGTCTACAAAGAGATCCTGCGGTGCTTGCTTCGTTCAGTGTGTGAGAAGAGGCAGAGTTGTGGCAGGACCAGTGGTAGCTGCTTCACCATGACAACGCCCTGAGCATCCAACAGTTCCTGGCTGAGAAGAACATCTCCGTGCTGGAGCAACCTCCCTACTCACCCCACCTGGCCCCGTGGGATTGTTTCCTCTTCCCCAAGCTCAAGGGGGTCATCAAGGAGACCCGTTTAGAAGACGTAGACGACATCAAGATGGCTGTGATGACGAAGCTGCAGAGGATCCTAGAAGAATCCTTCCAGCAGTGCATGGCGGGCTGGCAGAGAAGGCTGGGGAAGTGTGTTAGACTCCAGGGGGATTACTTGAAAGGGAAAGTCTTGTATTTTGTAGTTTGGATTTGAAATATATCTTTTGTGACACCAGTCCTGGAACGTTTCTGACACACCTTGTACATACAGCAATTTTCAGTTTTCAGAAAACACAAACTATCACCTACTGCTGAGAGACGACTGGTCAGGATGGTCAAGAGTCAACCAGGAACCAGCAGGAAGCAGCTCTGGATGGATCAGAAGCTGCTGGAACACAGCTATCAGTGTCCACAGGGTTTCTGTAGCTACATTCTAATGCAGAAATCAATAAACTTGTATTTTCTTCCCCAGGAGAATCTCAGGTGATTGGTCCATCTCAGCCAATAGTGGCACTAGTCGGTGATGACGTCATTTTACCGTGTCGTGTGGAACCTGCAGTGGATGTTACTGCAGAGATACTGGAGTGGATGAGATCTGACCTGAACCCGAGTTTTGTACATGTGTGGCGCTCTGGTCAGGATCTCGTAANCAACTACAGACAGGTTTGATTTCATGATGCTGCTCCTTCTGGATTGGAAACTTGATTGGAAACTGATCCCAGCTGAAGCAGCAAAATCCTATTTGGAGACAAAAGCATCTGAAAAAAACCCTGAACACGTCCAGAGCTGAATATTATAGAAGCTTTATGAGATCAAGTCGACAGAAACAAATTAAAAACAGTTCAAGTTTAAAGAAAAACTCTGAGAAGCTCTAAAAGAAGCTTTCTTTAATAAAATACAAAAAAACAACAACAAAAAAAAACCTGTAGAAGACATTTAGTTCATTTTTTTAAAATGTTGTGAACATGTTTATTGTCTGTTCTTGTCACATCTTCTACTCATTGCAACGTCGCGAAAACAACAAACCTAGTAAGTTTTGCTGAACTTAACTTGACAAAAATAAAAAAAAAAAATATATATATTTTGTTTGGAGATGTCTCGAATGTTGGTGATGACGGTGACCTGCAGTTGGTCTTCAGGCCTCCAGGACATCAGGTCCTCCCACTCCAGATCAACATCAGAAGGATGTTTGTTTGAACATTCTGAGCGCTTTAATGTTCATAAAGTTCTGACCTCTTTCCATGTGGACCTACAGACTAAATGCACTCTGATGTTAACAGCATTAGTTTTGATTTAATGGATCATTTACAATCATTTTGGATGTATTTGATCATCATATTGATATAAAACTTATTATACATGTTTGCTCAGTATTCAGAAGGTTCATCGATGTGCAAACAACCTCAGTGGAAATGTTCTTCAGACGGATGTAGTAGCCCCATCTGCTGACCTTTTTTACAGTTATGGATCCTTTCAGGTCCAGCTGAGAAACAACACACAGATCAGTCATTCAGGTGTGTGTGTGCAGGTTTTACCTACAGTGTGGGGACCCACATCTGTCCACACAGTGACATTACAGGAACACGACTGATAACATCTGATCTATGAAAGAACCAAAGTGAATGATTCCTGTGTTTCAGTGATTCCATCATAGTATGTTGAGCTCAAGAGTGTCATTAACAATAGAAATGTCTTGTTTCTTGCTGCAGGGGGCAGAAGAGGCCTTCTCTCACTGCTTGAAGCATTGAAGCATCAATATTTATCAGATTTGACACAGTTTCTGTTTCAGATGTACGTCTGCTGGAAGGAAACAGTTGGATTTGTTTGGCTTTGCAGTAGATAATAAAACAGATTACTATTAAAACAACATAATGCATGAAGTACACGTGCACATCTGTAGTCAGAGATAAACTGAGTCTCTGTCCCTGAATGTGTCACACTTAAAACCTCTGAAAACCACTTAATGGATGTCGTGTGAGTTTCTTTAAACATGTAAAATGTAGTTTCATACGTCACATGAACCCATGGAGCTGGAGAGGGTTTTAAATCCAGAACTCCAGTTACAAGCCTGCAGTAAGAGTGCAGACACAACAACTATGTCACGACTGTGCCACTAAAGAAACACTGATATTGTCTTTGATGATTCTGATTGCAGTTATATTGTTTTATGACAG
>NW_007579946.1:79870-81851 GCF_000690725.1 Stegastes partitus
AAAGCCCTGGCTCCCATAGACTGGAATTGGAAAAGAAGTGAACACAGATCATGAAATGCTGCATTCCTCCAGCTCAGGATTTGTTTCTTATTAGTTTTCATGGTCAAATCCAGAGATCAGGTGGCCAATCTGAAAATAAATCAATACTGAATTTTAAAAAAATCTTCAACATGTTGCGGGGCAAGGGGCGTGGCTGGCTTGATTGACAGTCGGCAGCGACGATACAGACGAAGCGAGCAGAAGGCGGTAAATGTGGGTGGGGCAGAGAGGGCCCGCCTCTCAATCCGTCTGACCAATCACTGCTCTGATGGCTCCGCCCCCCTCCACGATTTTTGCATCACTGGCTCCAAGATGTCAACCAGGAAGTAGCAAAACCCTGGCTTCATTTTCTCAGTGTAGAAACCAACGGGTGACGTCATGGTAGCTACGTCCATCTTTTATACAGTCTATGGGAAATCCTGATCCTTAGCATTCAGTTGTACGAATGTTGTATTTGGGAATTCACCGTGTTTTTACCTGATAAACCTCAGAACCTCGAGCACTTTTTGACCTGGACCGAGAAAACTCAGAAACGTCTTCTGTGCAGAATGACACAGTTGGAAAGTCATAAATCATAAAAAATCAACATGCACGGTTTAAAAAAAACAAAAAAACTTTGTACGTTCTTTTGTTTGTTTACAAACTGGTCTCATACTTGCTCCGTCTATACTCCGCCTGCAGTTCAGCTGAATATGTCCGATTTTATTGGTCACATGACTGTTGGTCCAAACTGAGCCAGTCATTTTGGCGATGTTTAAAGACCACATGCCATTCGAGCTCGCCAGGACCGTCTGTGGTTCAGAGGGCATAATAAGAATATTTTCCCTGAAATACTGAAACTTTTACTTGAACCTGTACTTGAGATTCATATTGAACCTTTCAAGCAGATATCCATGGTAAAATTCTCTAACATGAAGGACCCCTTCTGTAGCTATTTCCTCAGTTTTCAGTCATATTATAAGGTCTTAAATGTCCAAACTCTGTTATCCACACATTAACGTCTGAGCAAATTCTGTTCACCAACAAAGACCTGTGGTTAAAAGCTTTAGTGGTTTAAAGTATGTGACCATATATATTTTTCTTATGTTCTGTCTTTCAGGTCAAGAAAAGCAGAGAAACCTGAGGGATGACCGAGAAGAAACTGTTTAATTTTGCTAATTTATGCAAATTAGAAATGACAGAAACCAAGTTGTTGAAATTTGAACGTGTTTTTTTTATTTCAAGAACAGCAAACGTTAAATTGCATTTTTGTAAATTCAAAGCTCTGCTCCCGATATGACAAAGAAACATCCTTCACCTACTTCTGTCCTTTTACATTTGAGCTTTGCATTTGCAATTTGTGATTTTTCTCTGTAGTAAAACACATATTCAGGCTCAGTTGCACTTTTGCAGAGTTTTAAACTGATGTCACGATTGAATGCATTTTGTAGATTTTGCATATACATTTCATATACAAACTGAAATAGCAGAAATTGTGGAAGTTCAGCTTAATGATGTTGTCAGACAGCTCAGAACCTGATTTAAACTTTCAGTTCTTCATGAGCATCAGTGTCTGTTTTTAGTTTTTTTTGTTATTTTTGTGAACTGTTTTCTCTCTGCTCCATCTAAATGTGTGAATGGACATTGGCATATGGATGTGATCAAACATGGCACATTTGAGGCAGACTGGAGCATGTACAGGGTAGTTAGACAGCACTTCCTCTTTCATGGCGAAGGATGGAAAATCAGGAAACCGCCATGGCCACGCCCTTTGACTTTTGTAGAAGATTTTGACCATGTTTTACCTTCAAGGTGTCCTCTACATGCTTCCATTTCAAAACAATGCATGATGTACATGTGCAAAAAGAAAAAATAACAAAGTTAAAGGTTCATTCTCACAGAGAATCCGTCCAGCCTGAAGTCTGTCTGACTGACCAAATGTATATATGTCTGGTCCTCTGTA
>NW_007579946.1:82812-84507 GCF_000690725.1 Stegastes partitus
CATCAAATGCTAATCATGGCATCTTTTTGTCAAACTGGGCATAAATAATCTGCCATCGACAAACCAGGACATGTTAATGTCAGCAGAGCTTTAAGGACTTTCAGACACTGGCCACAGGTACGTCATCTGTCAATGTCCTATTATTACGGTATCACCTTTTACTGTAGAGCGGTTTACTTGATACATTATAACAGAAAATAAATGATATTTTAAAGCTTTGTTTTCATGCATGAACTGTACTTAATGTGTAGGTTAAATGTAATTATTGTGTTTTGAACCGAGCCTTTTAAGTTTTTGGTTGTGTGAACAAAACGTCTGTTGGTTTATGAGAGTCTCAACATGTTCTATTACAAACATGGACTTCGGACAATTAGAAGAGCTTCACTGCACCGTGAAACTAATCTTACAAAACACTTCCTCTGAAGAAACATTCAACATTTGTGTTCACATCAAAAATGAAAGTATAACAATTTTCATTGGACCGACAGAAATGGGGTCATTTTGAGGCAAAGCTAAAAGTAAAAGGCACTTAAAAAAGGCTAAAGGCTAAAGTGCTACGTCGTCTACAATCTTGGGTTTCTAGATCTGGAATAAAGTTCTTTTTGCAGCAGTGATATTTAATGTTGAAGTTTCTGCTTGAACTCTGGGAAGAGCTGATGTAGATTCTAATCTTAGCTGCTGTTAATTATTGATTTCTGAATGAACTTGAGTTTATTTTCTCCTGCGGCACTCCTCCTTACAGCCAACCTCTGACACTCATGTCTAGAAGTAATGATGGACTGTTGTTTTTCTTTACAAGGTTGAACACTTCTCACCATAATATGGAGAACTGCAGTAGTTAAATATGACTGTCTGCTGTTTACGAACACGACACAACTGAAGGTTTCATTTGGAAGGAAGAAATTCCACCACATAGCCTTCTACAACTGGAAACCAGACCAGTTAGAAAGCTCATGAAGCTGCTGAACACATTGACAGCAGTGCGCAAAGTGTTCAAGACAAAGACTTTGATGTCTTTCGTTTTGCTGCATCAGGAGGGAAATCGTGAAAAGTAAAGAAACAACTGACTGACAGGACTTTTTACTACTACATTCTGTTGCTGGTGTACTTTCAGAGCAGCAGGATGCCTCCACAGATGAATCGACTGTCTCCACTCAGAACCTTCATTCTTTTGGTTCTCCATCTTCTCCCAACGCACTTCTGCAGAGGTAACTCACACACAAATGCAGTCGTCAGCCCAATTCCTCTTACTCCCAGTTTTCCATGATGATGATTGAATTGCATGTGTCTTTGAAACAAAAAATATTTTTGGTTCTTTCATAGATTTATTACGTCTTCTGGAAATCTGATTAAATCTACTGGGTTAGAAATATACATACAGCATTTTCAATTTTTGTGATTTTGAAAGCTGTGTTACTTACACGTTCTTAGTTTCATGAACTCTTATTTATGTAATCAGTGATTCTGATTGACTACAGCTGCTGACTCCTCTGATCCAGTTTAAATGGAACCATCTGATCCACTCAATAGACTCAAACACTGCAGTGGGAAAGTCTGAGGAGCTCAGCAAAGATCAGAGAAAGCAAATCATTGACTTGAACCAGTCAGAAAGTAGCTTGGAGTCATTTCAAAGCAGTTTCAGACCCCAGAATCATCTATTTGTCAGTATAAAGTTTATCAATCAAGATGGCGCCG
>NW_007579946.1:84712-85200 GCF_000690725.1 Stegastes partitus
ATGTCTTGTTTCTTGCTGCAGGGGGCAGAAGAGGCCTTCTCTCACTGCTTGAAGCATTGAAGCATCAATATTTATCAGATTTGACACAGTTTCTGTTTCAGATGTACGTCTGCTGGAAGGAAACAGTTGGATTAGTTTGACTTTGCAGTAGATAATATAACAGATTACTATTAAAACAACATAATACATGAAGTACACGTGCACATCTGTAGTCAGAGATAAACTGAGTCTCTGTCCCTGAATGTGTCACACTTAAAACCTCTGAAAACCACTTCATGGATGTCGCGTGAGTTTCTTTAAACATGTAAAATGTTGTTTCATACGTCACATGAACCCATGTTCCTGGAGAGGGTTTTAAATCCAGAACTCCAGTTACAAGCCTGCAGTAAGAGTGCAGACACAACAACTATGTCACGACTGTGCCACTAAAGAAACACTGATATTGTCTTTGATGATTCTGATTGCAGTTATATTGTTTTATGACAGTG
>NW_007579946.1:90197-91347 GCF_000690725.1 Stegastes partitus
CCTCCAATCATTGATCTGCTCTCATCTCTCTTCTGTCTCTTTTCATATAATACTGGTCTGTTGTTGAGACCAAAACTACTTCAAACATCCACAAGAACCAGACACCAAACAGATGTTTTCCAGCTCTCCCAGTTCCCAGACTGAGGTTTCATATGTGAAGATAAATCAGATCATCTTCAGCCCTCATGTCTTGAAATCAAAGCAGGTTTTTCTTTACTTGCAGCTGGATGGAGCGAACTTTGCTACCAGCCGTCACCTCCCACAGTGGACACATGAAAGTACAACTATTGAGGACCAGCTGGAAAAGGTGAATCTCACCATCATGACCTTTTAAATCACGTCTTATATCTGCTGAACTCACTGTAATGTAAAATGCCAACAAGGACAGTGAACAAGTTTACTGTTTATAATATCAATGAAACTTTAACTTTCTGCTGAATCAGATCAAAATGTTGAATTCATGGAAACTATGAACCTGAAACTGACTGATGTCTATGAACTACGTTACATTTGAGCATCAATCAAAATGATCTTCAAACCAGAGCAAACTTCATCAGTCCAGTTTAGTTCACTGTTACTTCCATCATGTGTATCTGAACTTAAATACATTCATTGTCTTTTTATTCTGACTCCAGTTAGAGAAGAAGCTCCAGGAGGAGAAGAAGAAGTGGACGGAGACTGATGGAAACCTGAAGACAGAACTCCAGAAGATGATCCAGGAGGTTTATCTGCTGTCATCTCTCTTCTGTCTCTTTTCATTTGATTCTGATTTGTTGTTGGGAACAAGACAACTTCAAATATCCATAAAAACTCATTAGAATCATGAAATAAGTGAGACTGAACTCCAGTTCCACTGCATCAGAGTCTAAACTGATCACATTCCTCCTGTGTTCATGTGTTCACGTCCAGCCAGGTTTCATGTGAATGTAAATATCAGACTGATGATCAGACAATTAGACATTTAACCTGAACTGAACCTTCTGAGAACCAGAACTTGTGTCACATTCTTGTGGGTTCATCGACTCAGTGACATAAACTTGATTGTCCAGAGAGAGAAGATTTGATAAACTCTTCATTTGATTGATGAGACTTTTTAAATAAATGTTTCTTGTTGTATTAAATCTTCTTGAGGATTCTCACTTTGAGGGAT
>NW_007579946.1:92441-93580 GCF_000690725.1 Stegastes partitus
TTGGCATGTCAACCAAAATCCTCGGCTGCTTCTACAGATGTACTATCGAGAGTGTCCTTACCGCCTCTGTCACGGTCTGGTACGGAAACTGCACAGCACAAGACAGGAAGGCACTCCAGAGGGTGATCAGGACTTCACAGCACATTGCTGGGGCAGCCTTCCCCTCACTGCAAGACATTTACAAAACCAGAGTCCTACGAAGAACACACAACCTCATCAAAGACAGCACACATCCACAACACTCACTCTTCACACTCCTACCATCAGGCAGACGCTACAGGAGTGTGAAGTCCTGGACCACAAGGCTGGAAAACAGCTTCTACCTACAGGCCATCAGACTTCTCAGTGAATCACTCACACACACTGCACACACATGTTCATAACACTGAACACTTTGTTGTTGCTTTTAATTGTTTATTGTTGTTCTTATTGCTTTATTTATTTGAATGTGTCGTCTTTTTTAGGGAGAATGAACAGAATAAGAATTTCATTGCGTAGCATAGCTACCTGTTTTTCTTTGCATATAACAATAAAACTCTTGAATCTTGAATCAACAATGCGCTGCACTAATAATAGAGAAAGGATCAAGTGCTTCCTGTGTCATCACTTACAGAGGCACATGATTCCACTGATTATTATCCAGGACAAAGTGGATTCTCTGTTCAAGCAAAGACTAAAGAGTTCAAGAAATGGAAAAGATAAGTTGGTTAGAAACATGTTTGTGATGATCAGAGATGTAGTTTAGTTAAACATGAACATCACTGTTGACAGACAGAGTTACCTGTCTTTCAGAAATCCCATCATGGAAAATTCAACGTTATAGGACTTTATGAGTCTTTATGAGTGGACGGAAACGTTTGTTCATGACTGCACATCATTTTGTGTTACTGAGTGCTTTGATTTCACTGTAACTTGAAGTGTAACTTTTTTAAATGTTTTATACCATTTGTGGTTTAGACTTACATATAAACAACATGCCATTTATTTTGTGAAATCGCTTGAATATGAAGATAATAAAGACTGAAAGAGACGAAAATTCACAATATAACAAGTTTATTTTTCTTAATGAAGTACAATAATCTTTACATGTAACATTTTTTTTAGCCATGTCCTGTTCAGAAATGATAAAAGAAGAAAGA